>NW_011494678.1:200201-227068 GCF_000754665.1 Bison bison bison | reverse complement strand
CTGGCTTGGAGAATTTTGAGCATTACTTTACTAGCATGTGAGATGAGTGCAGTTGTGCGGTAGTTTGAGCATTCTTTGGCATTGCCTTTCTTTGGAATTGGAATGAAAATTGACCTTCCAGTCCTGTGGCCACTGCTGAGTTTTCCAAATTTGCTGGCATATTGAGTGCAGCACTTTCACATCATCATCTTTCAGGATTTGGAATAGCTCAACTGGAAGAATTATTTATTATTGCTAGATTTTAAAAATTGTCTCTAAATAAAATATATGTTATTGCTCTGTGATTTTCTTTGTTGTGATGTTTTCAGGTTCTGGTGGAAAAGCCATGGTAGTTTTTATAAAATAAGTTCTCTTTTTCTAGTCTCTTACATTGCTGCTGCTGCTGCTAAGTGGCTTCAATCGTGTCCGACTCTGTACGGCCCCATAGACGGCAGCCCACCAGGCTCCCCCGTCCCTGGGATTCTCCAGGCAAGAACACTGCAGTGGGTTGCCATTTCCTTTTCCAATGCATGAAAGTGAAAAGTGAAAGTGAAGTTGTTCAGTCATGTCCGACTCCCAGCGACTCCATGGACTGCAGCCTACCAGGCTCCTCTGTCCGTGGGATTTTCCAGGCAAGAGTACTAGAGTGGGGTGCCATTGCCTTCTCCAAGTCTCTTACACAGTTTATGTCAAATTGGTATTATAATATTCTTCGGTAGAATTTCCTTTTGTTTGATGCTATTACCTTGGCTTGTGATTTCCTTTGTGGAATTTGAGAAATAACATTTAAATCTCTTTAATTTAAAATTCATAATTGCCAATATTAATTTTTGTAAAAGAGGATATATAGTAATGTTTCTTTTTAATTTTTGATAATGATAATTCACTGTCATGTTATTTGTATGTCTGATAAGTCTTCCCTGGTGTTTATAAATTTGTTCTGTTGTTGCTCTTTCTTGTACATTTGTTTTCTATTTCATTATTTTTGTCTCTTATTCATTATCTACTTAATATATTCTTTGAGCTTAATGTACTATTCTCTTACTAATTTCTTGTAGTAGATGCTCACATCATTGTACTTAGCCTTTATTCTCTTCCAGGGCTTCCCTGGTGGTTCAGATGGTAAAGAATCTACCTGCAATGCAGGAGACCTGGGTTTGATACCTGGGTCAGGAAGATCCCCTGGAGAAGGGAATGGCTAGCTACTCACTCCAATATTCTTGCCTGGAGAATTCCATGGAGTCTGGCGAGCTAGAGTCCATGGGGTCATAAAGAATCAGACCAGCTGAGCGTCTAACACATTCACTTTCATTCTCTTCAAATATATGCATTTAAGATTAAAGTGGCTCCTCTAAATATGGTTTAGCTGCATCTCACAAATTTCAATTTGCATTATATTATTAATTTAAAATATTTTCAAAAACTTATATAATTTATTTACATTTTGCTAAATTTTAAAACTGTTTCTATGCCATCTGTTCAATTGAATGTATAGTACTAAATTTCCAAACTTCTTAGAATTCTTCACCTGTTAGCTACAATTTTGACTGTTGTCCTGAGAAATGTCAGTTAGCATAAGGAGAAAAATAGTCTCAAATGCCAGGTTCATCTCTTTTGGCCTCAAATTTGGGATCTGGTTCTGCAAATTTTCACTGTAGCTATTGTAGGTCATTCTTAAGAGATTTTGATAATTCTCTGTTTTCAATTTGTTATTGTTACTAATATTATTATCATTTTTTCACTTTCATATTTTGTCTAATACTAGTTAGGCATTGCCAGAGTATGTATTTTCTAACCTTCATTTACTTCATTTAACAAAAAGACAATGTCTAGATGAAACTGGCTCAAATTCTTGCTTTTCTTGACTGTGGAGGGGAAAAGTTCTTCCTTCCCTCCAGTTGGCTTTCAGAATTAAAATTAAAACCATTTCCAGCTACTCAGTTTAAAATAAATTGAGAATCTTGCATAAAAGTATTGAGAAATCCAACCTGATCTGAAATTCTGTTTCTTTCTATCTAATCTAGCACTCCTAGCATTCTCAGATTTCATGCGTACACACTCCCTAGATTTTTGTCCAACATAAATGATTAGGTTATTTAGATTATTTTGAGATATATAGGCTTTATTATCATGGCCTTAAGTGTATATTTACCTCCTGGGACATGTAAAAAGCTGATTCTGTTTAAATTTCTAGGAACAATGGAATATATGGAGTAAACAAGATAACTCACATATACTTCAAAAAGAACTATTTTGGTTACCTTCCTTCAGGTAAAATCATTATAGTATTGTCAGCCAAAGCAGGAATATCCCATCAGACAGATGTTCTGAGAGACTGAGAGATATTCTTAGAGAAAGAGATGAGGGATTGTTTCTATAGACAAGTGGAGTTTACATGTTTGGAATACTCAGAGCCATTTAAATTATTTCAAATGACCTCTTTCCAGTTTTCTGACTTATACTATGCATAAATTAGAGCCCTAACTCTTAAGTAGCAAATTTAACCTATGTTCTAATTTAGGAACTTTTGTAGTTGTTCATCTCTAAGTTATGTCCGGCTCTTTGCTACCCTGTGGACTGTAGCACACCAGGCTTCCCTGTCCTTCACTGTCTCCCAGAGTTTGCTCAAACTCATGTCCATTGAGTCAGTAATACCATCAAACCATCTCATCCTCTGCACCTTCTTTCTTCCCCGCCCCTCACTGTTTCCCAGCATCAAGGTCTTTTTTCCATGAAATTTAGGAGCTTACAGGATATGTTCATCTACTTATAATGGTCTGACATGTTTGCCAATTCTGGTAAGTTTTTTAATCTGAATAAAATTTGCAATTTGTAGAATGGTTCCAGATCACCAAACTTGGACAAAAAAGAAGAAATTTTTCCAAGCTATCCCTAAACCAGTGAAGATTGATAGCTTACCTAAAATTAGATTGGCGTGTTAGATATTTAGGTAAGAACAGTCTCAAGAAAAGGCTATCAGTCAAAATTCGGGTGACATAAACAATATTGAAATAAATAGCTGATGAGGCACACTCTGTTGAAATAAATATTCAGTTCACTGCAATATGCCTCATCAGCCATTCATTGCAATACTATAAATGTGTGTAGTATAAATAATAGAGTTTATAATAGGTTGTTATTAACCAACCTTATAAAAATATAAATTACATATTTGCTATGATAGGTCTTATAACTGAGTAAATATATGTGTATATTACAAGAGATAAGTATTTGTGATCTGAAACACTTTTGAAACTCTGATTTAAGCAATGTATTATCACCTAGAATGAAGATATGGTTTATAATCGAATTTTATTAGTTTCTTTATCAGTGGTTCTAATGATACAGAATACACACTATCTTTACAGCTATAGTCTTCCAGAAGCCTCTTATTTTATTGGTAATTGACTGTGGACAAAATAACCAGTCTAGCACCACAAGATTTTGTGTTTTATTCTCCCAGCAGCAACAATAAAAATCACTTTAATCATGACCTTTTAAAAATCCTTTTATTTTGTGGCCATTTGAGTATCTACATTTTTTCAGACTTTGATATATTAATGTTATAGTGGAATAAACTCTGAATGCAAAAATATAGATTCAAGTCTCGGATCTCCAATTTATTGACATAAAAGAAAAAATCATTTGACTTTTCTGGGTCCTGGATTTCTCACATGTAAAATGAAAGGGGACAATTAGATACTCCTCAAATTTGTGCTAAAGCTAATGTAGTATAATTCTGATTGATTTTAAAAATATATGCTTTCACAAATTTGCCCTAAATGTCACTGTAGTGTTTCATAAAAAACCTAAGAAAGATCTAGAGAAAAATCTTTCTCTCAGGTCTACATTAGGATAAAGATTATCTTCCACTTAAAAGAAAAAAAACTGAAACATAGAAGTATTAAAAATGCATTTCATTTTTACAAATAGTATTAGACAATTGAAAGCCCCTGCAAACAACATATGATTCCTATAAGATAGAAAATATAAATAAGTTTAACTCAGAAGTGAAGGATTAGACTACTCCAAGGGGTACTATTCATTATTTACATATAACACCTTTTAGGTTTTTTAAAGTTTAAAAGGTTGCAAATGCATAATATTAGTGGAGTTTAGAGACTGAGGCATATTAATGTACAGAGCATTAATCCTTGAAGGACAGAATTTATTTTAAAATTATTTCAAAATTTAAATGTACATTTCCTTTGATTATTTTTACAGCTAGGATTTTTATTCACAGGACACATGTCCACAAAGTTGTATAAATATGGATGTCCTTTCCACTATTGTTGAGGAAAATCAACCAGAGAAAAGAAAGATTTAAATAAAACAAAGAAAAACAAAGGAATTACAGGAAATTAAATTTCTAACAGTAGGGGTCTGGTTACATAGCAGACACAATATTATACAAGTATACAGAATCATGGGCTTCCCTGGTAGCTCAGATGGTAAAGAATCACAAATGCATAATTATTCCACCTTCAAAAAGGTAAAAGGAGCCAAAATATGTGTACTGAAATGGACAGATTTACAAGATATACTATATTTCTTCAATTTTAAGATACATCTTTGCACATTTTAAAATACCTGAAATCTAGATAATGTCAAAATCCTATTTTCCAATAGAAGGTTTGATGCAATTTTATGACCTGCACAACAAAACGCCAGGCTCAAACTTTGGAATGATGGTCAGTTGCCTGGAAGTGAAAGCTGGTAAGCTACACATAAGCCATTGAAATTAGAACACTCCTTCACATCATATAAAAAATAAACTCCAAATGTTTTAAAGAGGTAAATATAAGATGTGACACCATAAAACTCCTAAAAAAAGAAAGTAGGTAAAACATTTCCTGATGTGAATCATAGCAATATTTTCTTAGATTAGTTTTCCAAGGCAAAGGAAATAAAAACAAAAATAAACAAATGGAGCCTAATCAAACTTGAAATCTTTTGCCCAGCAAAGGAAACTATCAACAAATGAAAAGAGAACTTACAGAATGGGAGGAAATATTTGCAAGCGATGCAACTGACAAGAGGCTAATATCCAAGATATACAAACAATTAATACAACTCAACAACAGAAAAACAAACAAGCCAATTAAAAAATGGGCAGAAAACCTGAACTGACATTTCTCCAAAGAAGACATCCAGATGGCTCTTATGTTTTTTATGGCTTCTTTTAAGAATCGCTAAATCAAGCACTTGAAAGAAAAATACTAACACTGTGAGAAAAAAAAGTACAGACTTTGGTGGCTACAAATTTAAAAGAAATTTCAAGTGGGTGGTTTTGGAATATGAAATTGTAGGATATCTTAAAGCATCAAATTTTCCCTTTTTAATGCATGCACAAAAGAACACATTTTTGTTTAAATTTTAAATGATAAAAGCATCATGTTATAGTTTCACTAGTAGTATTTCTTTTTTCTCTTAGAACTTTAAATAATGGTGCATCTTCTAATAGATGATGTCTTAGATTGAATAAAATATGGTATTGTTAAGTGAAACAAAAGGATAATAGAAAACAGGGAAACCATATATTATTTCTGTGGGAAAGAATTAAAAGAGAATTGACTTTTGTGTTCATACCCATGGAAAGTATCTGGAAAAATACAACAGAAATTTTAAAATGTGGACAAGGACACAGAGCCTGAGTAGAAAGTAGGGGTTTTTTCATTGAACTTCCTTTTATACTTTTTTTTTCCCTTGTGAAATTTTCATAACAATGAAATCAGATTATCTTCACACAACTACAGAAAGTGTTGAATGAAGCCCAGCAATACAAAAAGTATTGATGAGACTGCCAAATGATTCCAATATAAAAATTTACAAAGCATTTCTTATATTTCCACATCTTTATATCTTCAGCTTGTACTCCTGGAAAAGTTAGAAAATGATGCATTAATACTTAAGTAAAATTTCATACATTACCATTTTCCTCTCCATTTTATCTCCCTTTTCTTTCACAGTTTTGCCCACCTCATTGATGTTCCATGATCATTTGACTATTGCCATTTCTCATGCGGCAAGTAAGATGATAGGTATGACTCACTATTCACTCAATATTCACTCAAAAAAAAAGTAGAAAGATGAATTTTTCTCAGCACCCTTTGGACCAAACTCATAATAAGGAATAGTCAGTTTTCAATACATGAATTACTTTTACCAGGCCATGGATATGCTTACAAACCAATGATTTACACAAAATGAAGTAATTAAAGTGACAATTGTCATTTATGAACAATTGGAGAACAATGAGTCTGATAAACCATATTCGTAAGCAGTATCACTTGTACAAAAAAAGTGTTGTTTATTGCTTCTAAATTGTTAAGAAGCCATATGTGGTTAAGTATATTATTTCCTTATATATTAACTTAATAATGTGAACCACATTTCTAATATAAAGTGATTTTTTAAGAATCCGATGTTGCACATCAATACTGGTTTTTCATTAGAGTAGGAACTTTTTATATTTATGAAAATATTGATGAGAAAATATGATTTCTGAAATCTGTGTAATGCCAGTAACTTTGAATTCATTGCTTAACATAAATACATTTTGAATTCTAATTTCTATGTGAAGGCTTTGATTAAATGACTTCTAGGTAGAATTTGTGATAAGTATGTCTTCTTGAAAGATAAAAACCTGGCTTCTTCACCAAAGTAAGTCATCTCCACTAACACTGTAAGTCAGAGTCCATTTGTCACAAGATGAACTTTCCATATACTAGATTAAGAAAGCTAGGTTTGTGTAAGATCATTCAGTATTGAGCAACATATTCAGCTTCTGATTTACTTAAATTAAAATGGACATAAAACTATAAAGAGAATATTAAAGCAGTAGTATATCCATGTGGCAATGGCACCCCACTCAAGTACTCTTGCCTGGAAAATCCCATGGATGGAGGAGCCTGGTGGACCTCAGTCCATGGGGTCGCAGAGGGTCGGACACGACTGAGCGACTTCACTTTCACTTTTCACTTTCATGCATTGGAAAAGGACATGGCAACCCACTCCAGTGTTCTTGCCTGGAGAATCCCAGGGACGGCGGAGCCTGGTGGGCTGCGGTCTATGGGGTCTCACAGAGTCGGACACGACTGAAGTGACTTAGCAGCAGCAGCAGCAGCATATCCATGTGGAGGAGGAAATGGCAACCCACTCCAGTACTCTAGCCTGGAGACTTCTGTGGACAGAGGAGCCTGGTGGGCTGCTGTCCATGGGATCACACAGGGTCAGACACGACTGAAGTGACTTAGCATGCATGCATGCATTGGAGAAGGAAATTGCAACCTACTCCAGTGTTCTTGCCTGGAGAATCCCAGGGACAGAGGAGCCTGGTGGGCTGCCCTCTATGGGGTCTCACAGAGTCGGACATGACTGAAGTGACTTAGCAGCAGCAGCAATTTCTAATCAGATTTTAAAATTTATGTATTAATTTACAAATCATTATTAAATTGTTATAAAATGGCCAAATATTTTATTTTGTAAATATAATGCCATTATACTCTGAAAACCATGTTTAGACTCATATCATAAAAATCTATGGTTGATTAAAAATAATGGATACAATGAATCTTTGTAATTCTTTATACCAGTGACAGCTTAAAAACATGCTATGAGATAGGTCTTCTTACTAGTTAACTTAAATTTAGTACATATTTGAAAGAGAGACAATGTTGAGAAATGCTGGTCTTTTATGTGTATGTTAATGCAGAAAGTAAAGCCAGTTCAATAAGCGTTTAGTAAATTATATTCAATAAAATACAAGAAATATGAAATTTGGCGTATGAAATAGTAACTTTCTATTTTCAGTTTTACAAAGTCAAATGATAACATCTAAAGCAAAAATATTCAAGAAATAGTAGAATTAGCAAACTATTTAGAAACACGAAGACCCAAAACCAAACACCAAAGCAAATATGTGGGAAATTTGTTTGCAAACACTTTCATCAGTATAGTTTTCTAAGGTAGAAGTGTTGTCTCTAATTGAAACACTAAACTTCTGGTACTCTTTTTCTTTTTTTGCCATTATGCTAAGGATATATAATTTCTGCTGATTTAAGTATCTTATGTCAGGGCAGTAAGTATGCAATTAGCTTTAGTTAAGTGATAGCAGCATGCTATAAATAAGATTCTTAATTGTGTTTGCAAGATTAAAATTCAGCCTCATTGTTTGTTCCCTTTATTTCTTTGGTGGCATTGTGGTATATTCGAATTGCTACCTCTAAATGAATGTCAACTTGTTTTACCTCGACTGCAGCCGATCGATACTTCATTAGGCTGAATTGTCTTGTGTCCATGCAACCTTGAAGCTGTGGCTTAATTACCACCCGTATTATGCAGTGGCTCAGAAAGCTGCACTCAACTGTGTCAGTTTTGAAAAAAAAAAAAAAAATGTTTTTAAGCAATAGTGTTACCTATATCTTGGGAAAAATGACCATTTGGTTTGAAAAATAGTAATATTTGATAAATGAAGCATTACAGATTTTTTAAAAATTCATTGAAATACACAAAAATAACACAAGTATAATATCAATTTTGAAACTCTTGGTATTTGACAAAACTCTTTGAAAGGAAATACAATTTTCATGATCAAGCCATTGTGCAGTTAAGATAATTTAAAACTAATGACAAAATTGCATTCATATGAAAGAGAGAAGAGGGGAAAGTGCAGTCAGATGGCAATCATGACAAATGACATCTCTTGTCCAAGAGTCATTTTTCCTCACTAGACTGATTTGTCATCCTCACTTTTGACATTTTTCATCCTGCTATGAAATCACACTGACAGAATAAGATATTTCTAGACTTAACAGCAGGCCATAGAAGATGGTTTCGTGCCTGCATTTATTTTTTGGTTGGCTGTTTCAACTTTTGTTTTCAAGCAGCTGAAGTCTGGACATACAAAACTTTGTTCTAACAAAATATTGTCAGTTAAACAACTCCATGTAAGAAGACTATTTTAAAATAAAATGTGAAATGATATGTAATAGTGCTTAATTGACAACAAATCTCTCTACTGGTCACATTTAAAATATACCAAAATACCTAAAATTTTGTTTGGCTTGGTGTTTGATGAATCAAGTAACAGTTCCAGCAGTTTATGCCAAAGTCTTGAAATTGGAATAATCCCATGGAAAAATAATCAAAACAAGGAGATTGTTCATCACTTCACAGAACCACTACATTTAGATAGGAAATTGGCCTTAGAATTTGTATTAGTTTCCTAGGGCTATTATAATAAAGTACCACAGACTAATAGCTTAAAACAATGAAACATTATTGTCTCACAATTCTAGAGGCTCATGATTCTAAATCACGTGTTGGCAGGGCTATTCCTCTCAAACTTGTGAAGGAATATTCCCTTGCCTCCTCCTAACTTCTGGTGGGTTGCCACATCTTTGACATTCCTTTGCCTGCATACCTCCAATCTTTCCACAGCCCTGGGAGAAAGTTAGACTCAAAACAGTTTCCTGAGCTTGAGTTTAAGATGGGGCTTCTTTCTTCCTCTTTTCTTTGCTCCTTTCTTCCTTCCCTTTCTCCATCTTTTTCCCCTTCCTTTCTTCCTTTGAGACACATTTACTGAACAACTACTGTATACCAGAAAAGGTAAGTCACTTCAGTCGTGTCCGACTCTGTGCGACTCCATAGACGGCAGCCCACCAGGCTCCCCGTCCCTGGGATTCTCCAGGCAAGAACACTGGAGTGGGTTGCCATTGCCTTCTCCAATGCATGAAAGTGAAAAGTGAAAGTGAAGTCGCTCAGTCGTGTCCGACTCTTTGTGACCCCATGGACTGCAGCCCACTAGGCTCCTCCATCCATGGGATTTTCCAGGCAAGAGTACTGGAGTGGGGTGCCATTGCCTTCTCCGGTATACCAGAAAAGCTAAGCTAGTATTTAGGGACATTTGAATCCATGAATACTTACCCTTAAGTTCATCACAGTTTAGTTTACAGATGGGGAGTGGGAGCAAAGATTGTGAAGATAGGAGTTAGGAGAATTTGCTAAGTGTAAGAGAACTAACATTGTTTTCTATTTTAAGAAGTCATATGATAATTTCTAAAGGAAAAAAAGTTTCAAAGAGTAATAGAGTTAGAACTAACATTGTTTTCTATTTTAAGAAGTCATATGATAATTTCTAAAGGCAAAAATTTCAAAGAATAATAGAGTTAGTAGACTACTTAGAAATTTGAAGAACCAAAACCAAAAGAGACAGATGAGTTGAAAGTGGTTGACACTGGGGAACACAGGTGAAGCAGGAGAATATTACTTTTCACTGAGGTCATTTGAAATGTAAATTTATAAGCATTTACTACTTTGAAAGCAATAATAATAAAAGTTGGTAGTTCACAACCTTGGGATTTCCCTGGTGAAATTCACATCCAGCCCTCAGACAGGGAGGAGAAGAGAACGAAGAAAGAGGCAGACCACTCTAGGTTGGTCGTTGTTGTTCAGTCACTAAGTCATGCCCAAGTCTTCGTAACCCCATGGACTGCAGCACTCCAGTCTTTCCTGTCCTTCGCTGTCCCAGAGTTTGCTCAAACTCATGTCCATTGAGTGAGTAATGTCATCAAACCATCACATCTTCTGTACCTCCCTTCTCCTCCTGCCCTCAATCTTTCCCATCATCAGTGTCTTTTCCAGTGAGATGGCTGTTTGCATCAGGTGGTCAAAGTATTGGATCTCAGCATCAGTCCTTCCAGTGAATATTCAGGGTTGGTAAGTGGTGGTTTTAATCAGCAAGGGAACTCATGAGGCTTGTTTTGGGTGGCTGCAAGATAACTAGATCTCCAGACTTGTATATCAGAATTTTAAACATATATATAGAAGCTTTATGAAGAAGGCAATGGCACCGCACTCCAGTACTCTTGCCTGGAAAATCCCATGGATGGAGGAGCCTGGTAGGCCGCAGTCCATGGGGTCGCTAAGAGTTGGACACGACTGAGAGACTTCACTTTCACTTTTCACTTTCACTTTCCACTTTCATGCATTGGAGAAGGAAATGGCAACCCACTCCAGTGTTCTTGCCTGGAGAATCCCATGGACGGAGAAGCCTGGTAGGCTGCAGTCCATGGGGTCGCACAGAGTCAGACACGACTGAAGCGACTTAGCAGCAGCAGCAGCAGCAGCATAGAAGCTTTAACTGGGTCAGTCATGAATTCAGTCCAGATGCTTTCAAACGTCACATTACTCTTTCAAGGCTGTGCCCTCGAAATGGCTCCTTGTGTGGGAATAGTGTTAACTGGTAAAACATACATTCCAAGGACAGAGGAGGAGGTAAAGGGATCTCAAGCTGCCCAGGTGCAGCTCTGGGGCCAATCAACCATCATATCCTCTCAATGACCTCCTCCAACAAATGTAAAAATTCTGTATATGAATCACAATAGAGCAAACAGGAAGATCTAATTGAGTCTTTTTAGCTGAGGAGGGGGAATGTTTTTACCATCTGGGAGCAGGTTGTCAGCAGAGCCTTTTCTGAGGGAAGTGGCATTTGAACAGAGATGGGAAGGATGAAGGAACCAGCTCTGTCAAAAGTCAAAAAGAAGTCTCAAAATCAGTGATACCAGTAAATGCAAAAACCCTGTGATTAGAAAGAGATGGAATTGTAGGTGGGGAGTAAAAGAATACACATGTGGACTTAAAGCAAGCAGAGGGACAAGGGAGAGTGGTTCTAGATGAGATTATAAATGTAGGTGGGGCAAGAGGGTTTAGGGTGTTTTGTTTATATTGAGGAATTTTATCTGAAAATCAAGAGGAAGTCATCAAAAGACTGTAAACCAGGGACATGTAGTGATCAACCAGAGTCTTATTAAAAAATAAATAAATAAAAGACCCTGGAAGCTGGATGATTCAGGAAGTTGTTATTGTGTTTTAGGGTAGAGGTGATGGTGCCTAAACCAGGTTTGTGTTAACGGAGATTTAGAAAAGTAGTCAGATTTAAGCTCTATTTTGGAGGTAGGAATTTCTGTCAGGACTGCAGAAGAAACACAGATGAAAAAAAGCTGAGAGCTAAAAGTGAGGGAGTGGTTGCGACAGCAAAGGATGTCCAGATTCAAAAGACATTTTGCAAAGTGAATTTACAGGACCTGGTGACTAATCAGATATTGAAAATAAATGTGAAAGTCGAGGATGACACAGATGTTCCTAGCTTTGGACCTTGGTAGGGGCAAGGCTACTGCCCCTTCTTGAAATATTAGAAAAGACTGGGAAAAACTTGGAAGGCACTTTCTTAATAAAAAGTCAATTATTTCACTAGGATTATTTTGACACCAGGGAGTGCTGAGGGCATGCAGTAATTTTTGGAATAGTTCTACAGCTTTACAAATGAAAACTGTCAGAAACTATTTTGCTTAAATGTGGTGTCCTTAGACTAGATTAAGTGTCCAGGTTAAAATATTATATAGCAGTAGGACTATTGGTCTCAGAGGCTCATGAAATTAGAATCAGTGTGTCAGACTTTTTTCTTAGTTCATATAATCTAGTTTGTGTGCTCTTTTCTAGTAATTATTCTCCAAATTTAACTTTTTTGCAATATTCATCTCTATTTTAGCCTCTCACCTCATCCATCCCCAGGGAGTGCAGCATCTTAAATTTTGATTCTAGGGGTCTTCCCTCTTCAATATGGACCATGCACAGGAGACAATTCACTTCACTGTTAAACATCTTTCATCCATAGAATGCTGAGACAGGCACTGCAGTTGTTCATGAAATTCCTCTTTTTTTTCTCCCCACCCCCCAGTTTTATTGAGATATAATGTAAATACAGCACTGTATAAGTTTAAGAGATACAGTGTAATGATTCGACTAACACACAGCATGAAATGATTGCTCAAGGTTCAGTGAACATCCTTCATTTCATACTGATACAACATTATTATAAAAAAAAAGCACACATTTTTCCTTATGATAAGAATGTTTAGGATTTACTCTCTTCACAACTTTCATATGTAACCTGTAGCAGTGTTAATGAGCTTCATTATGTAGTATATTATATCACTGTGTGCGAGCTAAGTTGCTTCAGTTGTGTCTGACTCTTTGCTCCCCCATGGACTGTAGCCCACCAGGCTCCTCTGTCCATGGGATTCTCCAGGCAAGAATACTGGAGTGGGTTGCCATGCCCTCCTCCTAGGGTTCTTCCTGACCCAGATATCAAACCCACATCTCTTAGCTGCACTGGCAGAGAGTTTCTTTACCACTAGAACCACCTGGAAGCTGACGTTACATCACTACAACTTACTAAACTTAAAATGGAAAGTTTATACCTTTTAACTGCCTTCATCTAATTCCCTCTTTCTCTACCTCCTGCCTTTGAGAGCCACAAATCTGGTCTTTTATCTATCAGTTTGTGTGTGTGTGTGTGTTTGTTTTCATTTTTTGAAGTTAATTGACTGACAGCACTGTGTGAGTTCCTGGTACGTGGCACAGGGATTCACTATTTCTATACATTTCAAAATGATCACCACCATAAATCTAATTACAGCATCACCAAGCAAAGTGAAAGTGAAAGTGTTAATCACTCAGTCGTGTTCGACTCTTTACAATACCATGGACTGTAGCCTACCAGGCTTCTCAATCCATGGGATTCTCCAGGCAAGAATACTGGAGTGGGTTTGCGATTTCCTTTTCCAGGAGATCTTCCCGACCCAAGTGTTGAACCCCGTTCTCCCACATTGCCGGCAGACTCTTTACTGACTGAGCCATGGGGGAAGATGCACCATGAAAAGATGTTACAAAGTTATCAATAATATTCATCTCTCTGTACATTTCATACTCATGACATTTATTTTGCAACTGTTAGTTTGTACTTCTTAATCTCCCTCACCTGTTCCCCATCTCCACCACCCTCACTCCACTTCTTTCTGGCAACCACCATGGTGCAACTAACATCAAGGTACATATTGCTTTTCTAAATAGTGCTCTTGGTTTCTTTGGATAAACACACAGAAGTGGGATTCCTGGATCATATAGTGATTTAATTTTAAATTTTTTGAGGAGTTTCCATGCTGTTTTCTATAGTGGTTTCTATAGTGCACCAATTTACATTCCAACCATGCATGAAGGTGTCCTTTTCTCTATTCTCTATCCAGAATAAATTATTTGTAGACTTTTTAATGATGGTCATTCTGACTGGTGTGAGGTGATACTTCACTGTAGTTTTGATTTGTATTTCTCCAATAATCAGTGATTTTGTTGGTTTAGTTGCTAAGTCACATCTGGCTCTTTTTTGACTCCATGGACTGTAGCCCTCCCTGCTCCTCTGTCCATGGGATTTCCCAGGGAAGAATACTGGGGTGGGTTGTTATTTCCTTCTCCAGGGGATCTTCTCAACCCAGGGGTCAAAACTATTGGCAGGTGGATTACATACCACTGAGCCACCAGGGAAGCCCAATAATTAGTGATATTGAGCATCTTCTCATGTGCCTGTTGGCCGTTTGTATATCTTCTTTGCCAAAATGTCTATTTAGGTCTTCTCTCCATTTTTGACTGGGTTGTTAGGTTTTTGATATTAGGCCATATGAGCTGTTCAAATGAATATTTTGGATATCAGTGCCTTGTCAATAGCATCATTTGCAAATATTTTCTCTCAGTCTGTAGGTTGTCTTTGCATTTTGTTTATTGTTTCCTAACCACTCTATGTCTTTTGATTGGCATGGTTAGTCTATTTACACTTAATAGAATTATTGATATATATATATGTTATTATTGTTCTTTTTGCCATTTTGTTTGGAGAAGAAAATGGCAACCCACTCCAGTGTTCTTGCCTGGAGAATCCCAGGGACGGGGGAGCCTGGTGGGCTGCCATCTATGGGGTCAAACAGAGTTGGACACGACTGAAGTGACTTAGCAGCAGCAGCAGCAGCATATATCTATTACAGATTTTGGTTTGTGTTTACCATGAGGCTTATATATAACAATATATATATATGTGCTTTCTAAAGTTGCTAATATGTTAATTTCAAATGCATTTTAACAGCCCAGCATTTGGCACCTGGGGCTTCAGGGGTCCTGAGGCTGTTGACATGCTGGTGCATAGGGTCATGTCCCCACTCAACTAACTGACTCCCTAGGATGTCCTGGGCCTGGTGACAATTGGCTTGTGAGTAGGTTCAGGGTTCAGTGCTAATAAGCTTGAGAGAGGATTTCAAAATGGTGCTTACTGTCAGCAGTGCCCTTATGGAGAACTAAACTCTCAGAAATGTCTGCTGCCAATGTCTATGTCCCCAGGGTAAGTTTCAGTTGCCTCTTGTCTTTCCATGAAGCTCTCCAAGGTCAGCAATTGAGTCTGACACAGATTCCTTTCAGCTCTGGATGTTGGAGAACATGAGATTTTATAGTCTCTTTTCTCACAACTCGCTGGCTGTCTTGAATGTAAGCCCCACTGGCTTTCAAAGCCAAATATTTGAGGCCCTGTCTCCCTGGCACAGGACCTCTGATGTGGGGCTCAGGCCCGCTGCTCCTTGGAAAGAAGCTGTAATAAACATTATTCTCCCTTTTGTTGGATATCTACCCAAGGATATGGGGTTTGACTACATCTCAACTCATTTCTCCTACTCATCTCATTTTGGTTCTTTTCTATACCTTTATCTGTAGAAGATCTTTTCTGGTAAGTGTTGAACTTTTTCATTGACGATTGTTCTGCAAACAGTTGTGATCTGGGTGCCCATGGAGTAGGTGAGCTCAGGACTTCCTATTGGCCATCTAAATGGAGACTTCCTTCTAAATGGAGGAGGCTGAGAAACCATAAATAGACCAGTGGTTCTCAAACCTTCCTGTGAAATTCCTGATGGTGAATTATTGCTATAGTTTTTTTTTTTTTTCCTGTAACTATGAAATGAGCTGTTGGAAAATCACCTCTATGTGTGTATATATGTGTATGTGTACATGTGATTTTAATATGACTATTTTTGTTTATATTGTACTTATTAGAAACTGTTCACAGAGAAAGCAAAGCCTCTGTGTTTGTTGAGCATCACTGCTGTTGTGTGGTATGTCCTGAAATGAAAGTTAAAGATGCTTAGCTCTAAAATTCAGTTCCTCTTAAGTGAGCAAGTTCTCCTTCTGAAATATTTCCACTTAAAAAAAATCAGATTGCAACACTTTTAGAGATCAATGGAACTTAAAAGGAAAATTCAGTTCTTCTAAGAATCACTTACCTGACTGAAGCAGCCATCTGCTTTCTTCCATTGCTTATTTTTTTTTGCATCATTGATTTACACATAGACCTATTGTGTATATACTCTGTGCCAAACTCAGTTTTCATTTGAAGATATGACAGTACGCTGCCTGGATTCTACTTTAGCATGTTATTTCCCCTCTATTCTTCATTTTTGTCACTGAGTATTTACGACTTATGGTATAAAAAGACTTAGTTGATTTGTCTTTTAAACTACATTTTTAAGTTTCTCTTTTTGTTTTTGTGATGTCATGGTATCTGATAATTACTTAACTGGTTTCATTAAAGTAAACACTAATAGTATGTAACTTGTAACTCTGTTAGATTATACATTCTCAAGGAAAAGTCCACACCATTTAACCCGTCACAGTTTCTAGAACATCTTGTGCTGTGGATTTATTATTTGAATACGGAAATTGATTCTTTTCCCCTTCCATCCTCCACAGTTGCTATCTTTTAACATTCAATGGTAGCATAGATATACCATATAAAAGTATTTCTTTTTCAGAAAAATAGATTCACACTTATAGACATCCTACTTCTGATATCATTTCAGGCAGCATGAGTGAATTCTCTGAGTCTATGTCTTATGTTGTTTTTTAGAATGAATATTCTAAGGTAAAAACAAATAAGTGGATTTTTTAAATGACTTTGATAGGGTCCAATTACAGGAAAATAGAACAGACTAAAGATACTCATTTTTTATAAGCTTGGTTTGTAATTTCAAGGAATGCTTATAAAGCATCAATTTCTTTAAATTTAAATTTCTTGTAAATGTTTTTGTCATAATATAGAAAATCTACCTGATAATTTTTTATATTTTATATTTTATATTTCATGGGCTTAAATAGTATATATTTTCAATTACATTGATTATTAGGTGAAATCTACTATTGATTCTAGTACTTAGGCTTTAAAATAAGAAAATCAATTCATATACTCATTAATATTGTTTTAGTTAAAGATCATCAAAGTTATTTGTCATGTTTGTGGTTCAACACTAAGCAATTCACTTTGAGATAAAATTATAAAAGATTTTCCTTTTTAAAAGGTTCTTGTCCAAACAATAACATAGTGATATAGAAGCCTGTTGCTATCTCATGATGAGTTGGAAAGTCAATGATTATTGAAAATATATGGTTAAATGTTGAGTTTTTGAGTTGGATTTTGAGTTCATACCTTATAACTACAGTCTCTTTGGGAATGTTCTGAATTATGCATGCCTAGAGGAATGGTGAATGGCACTGCTGAAATTTTGCTAAGCCAAGCAGATTCACTCTCGACTCTCTCCCTGAAGCATCTGTGTTAGGGAAATTTCAAGTCCACTGGAACTGGACACAGGTAAGGAAAGTCTTAATAACAATAGCATTTCCAGGTTTTTAAAATTTTTCTAGTGTTTAGAGAAGGTGAGTTCTTTGAAAGATAGCAGTTTATTATCTACTGTGTCACTAGTATCTTGCATTTAGTCAGTGCACAGCGAATACTGCTTCAGTGAATGTGAAAGGAACATTCATACAGCGTATTTACCATGAGCTCCTCTTTCTATCTTCTGGTGTAACATTAAAGCTTTTAGAGGACTCAGGTACACATCACACACCACCTTGTATAAAATCTAAATGAATGCAATGTATACCGTTGAAAACATTTAAAATTTCTACTGAAATTTTGAAAGGAACTTTTCCTTTTATGTTTGTCACTGCAAAATCATAGGTAAGACAGCAAATGTTTGCATTTTCAGGGTGTTGATATGTCTCTAACTGGCTGTGGCCCCTTTCTTGTAATCCGGAGTTTGAAAAGTGTCATTCAAACTTAAGAAATGATAGTTGTATCCAACTTTTCACTCTGTAGTTTAAAATGGAAAGGTTTGAATTTTGATAAAAATCTCAAGACTAGCTTAAAGAGATTCTTGAAATAATAAAACTGAAGACTTAAACATTTTTTAGTGTTTACAATAGTTTTCTTGTGTGTGTAATATTTCTTTTGCATTTTTACAATGGTCTCTTGAAATGGCTGGGCAAACTCCTGGAAACTAACTATGGGATAAAGATAAGTAAAGATATAACTTTGAGAAAAATAAATTAGTCTATGAAAGACAATGAGAAAAAATTTAATTATCATGTGAGACATTCATGATTTGCCTAGGCTGCCTGCATACAGTCTTCCAAGAAAGTTCATTTCAAAGTTGTACAATGGTAGATGCTGGGAATAAAATGGCATCTCTAAGTACTTTTCAGAATCAGCTCACATTATCTCTTGGCCTTGGATGAATAAGAATGTAAAGAAACAGTACTGGAGGAAATGATGAGAGTTTAGAGAAAAGAAAGCAAAGGAAACTCTTAGACCATGGCTTTCCTGGGTCTTGGTGATCAATTTATGAGGTTAAATGTACAAGTTTCAGAAGAAACAAGAACTCAGCCATCTGAATTTTGAATTAGAATTGCTTGGCAGGCCAATCCCCCAGAAATCCCTGTGAAATGAGAAAATGCAGTAGCAAAATTCTTTGGTGATAAAGAGTGGCTAAACTATGGATCTGCATCCATATAAGATAGTCTACATTTTCTATTCTCTATCTACTACAAGAACATTAAACATAAATCAATGGGAGAATTTGGCTAAACGTGGCTCTTGGGAGCTACACTGTGGGGAAATAGATCCTGGCTGAGAGTTGACTATCCATGTAGATGGATCACTGAACACCGATTGACTCTAACTATTTTAATTGCATACTCCATATTATTATATGCTGGAAAAGTTAAGTCCAAACCACAGAGTTGGCTGTCAGGGTTATGTAATTCTGCACAGTGTATCACCATTGCCCTTAAGAAAGCAAGGTAGGGCTTTTTTTTTTTTTTTTTTCTAATTTTATTTTATTTTTAAACTTTACATAATTGTATTAGTTTTGCCAAATATCAAAATGAATCTGCCACAGGTATACATGTGTTCCCCATCCCGAACCCTCCTCCCTCCTCCCTCCTGCCTCCCCATACCATCCCTCTGGGCCGTCCCAGTGCATCAGCCCCAAGCATCCAGCATCGTGCATCGAACCTGGATTGGCAACTCGTTTCCTACATGATATTTTACATGTTTCAATGCCATTCTCCCAAATCTCCCCACCCTCTCCCTCTCCCACAGAATCCATAAGACTGTTCTATACATCAATGTCTCTTTTGCTGTCTCGTACACCGGGTTATTGTTACCATCTTTCTAAATTCCATATATATGCGTTAGTATACTGTATTTATGTTTTTCCTTCTGGCTTACTTCACTCTGTATAATAGGCTCCAGTTTCATCCACCTCATTAGAACTGATTCAAATGTATTCTTTTTAATGGCTGAGTAATACTCCATTGTGTATATGTACCACAGCTTATATGACTTAAATTCATCTGCGATTGTTCCCACCAACGTTACCCAATGTGAGGATCAGGGAAATCCAAAGGTTCAAAATGATTTATAAAATAGTCTACAGGGGCTTGGCTTTTACATGAAGATTAAAATGATTAGATGACTAATACAATGTCCATGTAAAATAATACACATGATCATGTATGAACAATCAAAATACCACAATGCTTATGACAGGAAAACCATGATGTTCAAGAATAACGTTAAGTTTGGATTATAAAATGTAATGTGTAACTCCAAAATTGGAAATTACCATCAAGCAGTTTTATGAAGAAGCAAACTTATATAGAAAGGCAAACTTTATTATTTCCAGGATTATGCATGGTATGCATTCATGCATGCTAAGTTGCTTCAGTCATGTCCTACTATATGCAACCCTATGAACTGTAGCCAAACAGGCTCCTCTGTCCATTGGGATTCTCCAGGCAGGCATACTGAAGTGGGTTGCCATGACCTCCTCCAGGGAATTCCCAACACAGAAATGGAACCCACATCTCTTATGTCCTTTGCATTGAAAGATGAGTTTTTTACCACCAGTGCCACCTGGGAAGCCCAAAGTGAAGTTTAAGTTGCTCAGTCATGTCGGACTCTTTTGTGATCCCAAGGATTGTAGCCTGCCAGACTCCTCTGTTCATGGAATTTTCCAGGCAAGAATACTGGAGTGGGTAGCCATTCCCTTGTCCAGGGGATCTTCACAACCCAGGGATTGAACGAGGGTCTCTTGCACTGCAGGTGGATTCTTTACCATCTGAGCCATAAGGGAAGCCCAGTGTATGCTGTGGAAACCTAATCATCAATATACACTGTATGAGGCTTTGGTAGCATTTTAATAATTTTAGATGTTCAATATAAAGTAATCCTTTATGGGTTTTTTTAGTAGATTGGCTCATGCAAACTTCAAGCTTGGATTTAGGGAGATGGTTAATCAATTAATTAGTGAACATTTACTACTCAAATATATCTGATTTCTGTCCTACACTGAAATACCAAAACACGTCTAATGTTCAGTGAATATCTAGAGTGTATGGCACGTACTACTATTATTATGCATGGATGAAAGGAAGTTCATATAGTGATCTCAGAGAGTGGTGCACTATATATATTTACTTTAGAAAGTATGCCTTAAATTACATACTTTATAACTATAAAACTCACTTTCAAATAAAACCATTTAAAATTAATTTTTAATTTTTATATTATGTTGATTAATATGACCTTTTGTCTATAACCAGCTGTATTATAGTCTAGAATTTACCTTCATAGTTAAAGTTAGTTCATCATCCATAAAAAATCTTTAAGTTCTCCATTTTTATAATCCAAGTTAGATAAATTCATTTGATATATACTTACTCTGTTCCAAATATGTTAAAGATGTAGAAAAAGCATTGCTATCTGGAAATTTTATACAATTCCTTAAAATTATTTTAATCTAGTTAAATATTTTAGAGAGTTTTGTGACTCAGTTCAAAAGAAGAAACATTGTTAATGGCAGCTGTTTATATATCAACCATTCACATTCAAAACTCAGTTCAGTTCAGTCACTCAGTCATGTCCAACAACTTGCAACCCCATGGACTTCAGCATGCCAGCCTTCCCTGCCCATCACCAACTCCTGGAGATTGCTCAAACTCACGTCCATCTAGTTGATGATGCCATTCAACCATCTCATTTTTGCTGTCCCCTTTTCCTCCTGCCTTTAGTCTTTCCCAGCATCAGGGTCTTTTCTAATGAGTCAGCCCTTCGCATCAGGTAGCCAAAGTACTGGAGCTTGAGCTTCAGCATTAGTCCTTCCAATGAATATTCAGGACTGATTTCCTTTAGGATTGACTTGTTTGAGCTCCTTGCAGTCCAAGGGACTCTCAAGAGTCTTCTCCAACACCACAGTTCAAAAGCATCTGTTCTTCAGCGCTCAGCCTTTTTTATAATCCAACTCTCACATCCATACTTGACTACTGGAAAAACCATAGCTTTGACTAGATGGACCTTTGTTGGCAAAGTAATGTCTCTGCTTTTTAATACACTGTCTACATTTGTCATAGCTTTTCTTCCAAGGAGTGTCTTTTCATTTTATGGTTTCAGTCACTATCTGCAGTGATTCTGAGCCCAAGAAATTAAAGTCTGTCACTGTTTCTATTGTTTCCCCATCTATTTGCCATCAAGTGATGGGACTGGATGTAATGATCTTTGTCTTTGCATGTTGAATTGAGCCAGCTTTTTCACTCTCTTCTTTCACTTTCATCAAGAGGCTCTCTAGTTCTTCTTCACTTTCTGCCATAAAGGGGGTGTCATCTGCATTTCTGAGGTAATTGATATTTCTCCAGCAATCTTGATTCTAGTTTGTGCTTAATCTAGCCCAGCATTTTGCATGATGTACTCTGCATATAAGTTAAATAAGCAGAGTGGCAATATACAGCCTTGATGTACTCCTTTCCCAATTTGGAACCAGTCTGTTGTTCCATGTCCAGTTCTAACTGTTGCTTCTTGACCTGCATACAGGTTTCTTTGGAGGTAGGTAAGGTGGTCTGTTATTCCTATCTTTTGAAGAATTTTCCACAGTTTGTTGTGATCCACTCTGTCAAAGGCTTTAGAGTTGTCAATGAAACACAAGCAGATGTTTTTCTGGAATTCTCTTGCTTTTTCTGTGATCCAACAGATGTTAGCAATTTGATCTCTGATTCCTCTGAATTTTGACAAAAATTTTGAGAGGACTCATTATTGAATTTATTATTGCATACACATAGTACTAATAATTTGTACTTGAAAAATGCTTGAATTAGTCACAAAGCCAATATGTCATTATCCTTTAAAACAAAATGAAGACAAGATGCAAGAGCCATTTTAATCCATGATTTCAATCAAACTTTGTTTATGGACAAGAAGAGGAAAGATATAAAACATAAAATCAGATGCAAGTTTGATAGAGATGGTAAACTTTGTTCTTCATTTGGATTAGAAATTACTTTTAGGTAATAAAACATCTTGCCAACATTAAACAAACAAGAAAAAACTTGAGTTATATTACTGTCAAGCATATTAAGGGCTTTCCCAGGTGGCTCAGTGGGTAAAGAATCCACCTGCAATGCAGGAGATGCAGAAGACATGGATTCCATCCCTGGGTTGGAAATATTCCCTGGAGGAGGGCATGGCTACCCACTCCAGTATTCCTGCCTGGAGAATCCCATGGATAGAGGAACCTGGTGGGCTATGGTCCATAGCATCTCAAAAAGTCAGACATGACCAAAATGACTTAGCATGCATGCAACAAAATATCAATTCTAAGTAGACTGTTATATTTTGGTGTATTTTAATTTACTAAGAAAGCCATATAACAAAGAGGCATAGCTAAAAATCCAGAAGAAAATCCATATGTAATATGCTACTAAAAAAAAGTTAAGAGGTAATAAGAGAAGAAGTAAAGAACAAATATAAAACAAATAGGGAAGTAGACTTACACACAATCACACACAAATAAAGTGTTAATTACAAGTTGTCTGAAACCATGAGTCAATTAGTACATGAAGTACCTGAATATTAATTATATTTAATTGTGCAAAAATGTAGAAAGCAAAACCTATAATATTAACAGGAGATCAGAAATTGACATAAAATGTCTCACAATCTCAAAATTGTTTTAAAATAGTGTCTAAGAAAATAGTTACTGTTATTATAGTTTTATGAATTATTTGTCATTTCAAATATTAAGTCATTCTCAGCTGTATTGTTTGCAAATATTTTCTCCCATTCCATATGTTGTCATTTTATTTCATTGAAGGTTTCATTTGCTGTGCAGACTCTTTGTAGTTTGATGTAGTCCCACATGTTTATGGGGTCCTCTCAGGTTTATGGCTTCCCAGATGGCCCAGTGATAAATAATCTGCCTTCTAAAGCAGGGGATTCAAGAGATGTGAGTTTGATCCTTGTGTGAGGAGGATCCACTAGAGGAGGAAATGGCAATCCACTCCAGTATTCTTGCCTGTAAAATTCCATGGAAAGAGAAGTTTGGTGGGCTACAGTTCATGAGATCTCGAGTTGAAATGACTGAGCACACATGCACACAAGCCTTCTCAAGCTTTAATATGCATTCAAGCCACCTGGATATCTTGTGGAAATTCTGTTTTTAATTCAGAATACCTTGGTTGGACCTGAGACACTGCATTTCCAACAAGCTCCCAGGAAATGCTTATGTTTCTGGCCCAAGGATCACAGTCTGAATATCAAGAATGTTAAGACACATACTCATATGTCTTATGAGAGTCATGTAAGAGAGAAAAACATCTATTCTGGCTAAATAATTATGACTTTGGTGTCTATTATAGTGAACTTGAATACTCCTAATATAATATTTGCATGTCTTAATGTAGTGTCTGCCAGAGGAGAAGCCACAATAAATGATTGACATTACTTATATTAGTCCTGCTCAATTAATAGTAATTATTAAAAAGTAATGCTTTAGTTTAAAACAAATTGTAGGGTTTTCTATCAAATAACTTAAAAGCTCTTTTCAAATTACACCATGCTCTCTCACTTCAATATGCACATACAGTCATTTACACACATACATAAACACACTTAAATGTTAGATATATGTATTTGTGCGTGTGTGTATTACTTGTATGTTGGTATATCAGGTAGTATCCTTAAAAGCTAGTACTGCCTAATATTTAGAAGGCAGTCTGTAATCACATTTGTTTCTTCCATAAGTGATGTGTGAGCCCCAGTCAGGAATTGAGAAATTCCTCAGAGATCAGATCTGAAGCATAGCTATTATGAATTGCCCATGCATTGAAATATAACCTCTTATCCCCATGGAAAACTCAAGGAATTAGTATTCAGTATTATTGGATAAGAATTTAAATACATGATTTAGCCATGGCTTTAATACAATTTAGATAGTAAATTATAAGATATCATGTACTTCAATTATATTACATAAATAATGGATAGGAAGAATAAAGGTAGAAAAAATTATTGGACCAGTAATTTTAAAAGATCTAATTTGATATAACCAGAAAGGAAGAAATTCTTTAAGACAACCTGTCTACATTGCTAAATGGATTAGTATTAAAAAAAAAAAAAAACTTGTAAGTAAAATTATTCTCCATTGGTCCATAAATGCTCCATAATTTTCAGAGAAATATGTATTCTCTAAGTAGATAACTAATATCTAATTATTTTTGAGTTACTATTGCTAAGGCATTGGGATATTAAGAAATAATTTAGGTATTATCTATTGGGTAAACAGATATTGACGGAGAAGGCAATGGCACCCCACTCCAGCACTCTTGCCTGGAAAATCCCATGGATGGAGGAGCCTGTTGGGCTGCTGTCTATGGGGTCACACAGTCAGACACGACTGAAGCAACTTAGCAGCAGCAGCAGCAGCAAACAAGTATTGAGGTATATACTCCCAGTGATTAAAAACAATCATTTGAATTATTAAACTTAATTTCTGTTATCAATAGACACAGAGCTACAAAACTGAGAAGAAAAGTATGTAATTCTTTAGTGAGACATAATAAGTAAACACTTATCTTTGGCAATGCTAAATGAAGGAAGAATGAATTTTCAAATAACTAAACATAATAATCATTTGCATAAGTAAATGGCCTTACAAATAATATTTAGCCTATGTAAAATAACTAATGAGAAATTAGATTAAACTATGCTTTTGGCAATATTATAGTTCAGTGTAAATCACGAACTTTCTGCCTCTCCTTTTCACATGTCAGCTCATTATATCCTGACTTTTGCTCACACTATTGTAGAAGAACTGCTCATTCCAGAGGTCAGAATGATGTCTTAGTTCCCAAATTGAATAAAAATACTTTGTGTTCCATTTATTTTTCTGTAGCATGTTCTCAAAATTCCCTCCTCCTTGAGCTTCTGCAATTCCATTTTACCTGTTTCCATGTTTTCTGTAATTCTCCTTTCTATACTCATCTTCCTGTGTCTATGCTTTACATACTGACAGTTGCCATTCCTATCCTCCTTTCTTTTCACTTATCCTCTGTGTTTCTCAAACTTATTTTGTTCATTGACATCTTTGAAATTCCAGTGAGCTACAGTCCTATTCCCTAGAGAAAAATAAGCACATACCAAATTTTAGGTGTGGTTTTAGGTGATTCATGTATCCTCCAGAAGCCATATGTAAGATGTCCTTAATTTACTCTGCTTCATAAAATTTCTCATAAATTCATATGGCTTTCATGACTTTGTATATGCCAACAAATTCCAAAGCTCTTCTAGTTCAATCCTATAGAGCTCACAAGAGCTACAAATTTCAATTAGATAAACTCCTTTAACAGAAAGGCTGATATCTCAAACTTTGTGTATATTCATTAAGTGAATTTGCCATAATTCCCCCACCAAAATCTCCACTGTCTGTCTTGATTGATGACCCCATATGCTGTAAGTAATAGTCTCATTCTTGGCATGTCCCCCATCTTAACTCCATAATAAAGACTAAATCAATAAATCACTCAGTGCATTTTGTTGATTTTTGTTTCTTTCTAAATATTGCATTCTTTTGTTTCTGTCATCATCACTACAATCTCTGACCAGGCTCTCTGAATCTCTGAAATTATTACAATAACATCTAGACTTTAATCTCTCTTCTCTGAGCCATTGATCATTTTAACTTGCTTAACAAGCTTCAGTGACTCCCCATTGTCTACAGAATTAAGAAACAAATGAGAAACACAATCGCCATCTAATTAATGTATCGCACAACATAGTTTACATATATCACTTTTATGCTAATGACTAATACAGTGAGAATTTAACTCAAAAATCTCTTTAAGGTTGTCCTCAGTTTACTGAATCTCACAGCCTCAGTGGATTCTATTCTCATGGTACACATGAACCTTCAGAAGCAGGCCCACGGGGGCAGATATGGGCTTTTTCCATCCTAATGGCCACCCCTAACTAACTCTTCTATCTCTTGCCTCTTCATCCTATGAAAGAGGCAGATACATTTTTTCCTTCCCCCACTGCAGATGGAAGTGATAATGTGATCCAGTTTTGGACAAAAAAAACCCATTATAGTCATCTGGACAGAAATCTTCTCCATGATGAAGAGAGAGAGAAAGGTGTAGAAAGAAATCCACTTTCACTCCCTTACTGACTTTTCTGCTTTGGTCATTGCCGGGGACCAGCCCCGGCTGATCCAGGGTATTCGAAGGAGAGACGGCGTAGGCGAGGATCAGGATACAATAGCTTCAATTAGATATTAATTAAAGATATAAAGAGTAATAGAATAAGGATAGCTCAGTAGGAAAATTCAGTGGAGAAAAGAGGCTGAGTAGCTTGG
>NW_011494678.1:173687-199982 GCF_000754665.1 Bison bison bison | reverse complement strand
CCTTCCGTTCTCCCGAAGGAGAGGAGACACTGAGGCCTCCCCGGTCGGATCTTAGAAGCCCAGGCATAATTAGTAAACATGGTGGGTTCCGCGCTCCAGATGGAGACTCAGCCAGAGTGAGAGAGAGAGCGACATGGGGAGACCAGTATTTCGAGAAACTGATCCCAATTCTTTATTTTCCAGAGTCTGTTTTTATACACTAAGATGTTATACAAAAGTCACGTGGGGACAGCAGTCCTGACTTTTATTAAAGTCAGGTGCTTCACACAAATGTATACAGAGGTCTTAGGGGTGTTACATCATCTTCTGGCCAGGGGGGCGTGCTGACAATTTACGACCCTCTCCTTGTGACAGCGGTCAGTCAATCAGGACACTTATTTCTCCAGGGCTGATTATTCTCAAAACAGACGCCACCCAAATAAAGTTACATTCCTACAGGGTAAGGGTGTAGTGGGTTTTAGTTAAGGAAAGAATTTACTTAGCCTAAGGTCTAACGTGATTAATATCAAAGGTTAATTCTATATATTCATTAATGTGTGTAAGGGCAGGGGATATGGAGACTTAGCAACAAACATTGGCTCAACAAATGAAAAACCCTTCACCAACACAATTTCTAATTAGCCCATTATACTTATACTAATAGTTTTCTAACTTTTCTAAGGAACCTGTTTTTAGAAGGTTTAAAGCATCTTGTGCCTCTCACGGTTGGGAGGCTGTGAGCGATCACATGTGGCCGGACAAGCCTGTCAGGCAGGCCAGAGAACCTTCAGAGGAGTTTGTAGGTTAAAACACTCTTATCACGCCCAGGAATTATTATAAACTGGAGCTCTAAGTTAACTCCTTCTCCAAAAGAGGTGGTGGGGGACAGCCCCCCGTAAAGTCAGAGGTGTAGGTGAGCACAAAGTAGTAAAGTAGGCAGGCTCTGGTTATGGGGGTAGATGCTCGAGGAGTTCCAGGGGGACTCCTGAGGCTCGATCCTGCCTTTGCGTATGTCGAGCCTCCTTCCTCATGACCTTTGTCACGGGCGGAGTACCTCACTCTGGCCCCCAACAGGTCATCATAAGAACACAGTGTCTGAAGCTGTAGTGGTCACTGTTTGACCACAAGGTGAGAAGCCCAAAGAAGAAAATCAACACTTGCATGTTGGACGGGAAGGATGGAAAACGCTTAGATTCTTGATGACATTAGAAAACCCCTGGACTAACTGGATGGCAGATTAAGCAAATAATAAACTTTTTTCTTAATAGTTAAAGACACCATCAGTGGTTTTCCTGTTATTTATAGCATAAACCATAGTATGCATGTTCAGGTGCTCAGTTGTTTCCAACTCTTTAAAACCTCATAGACTGTAGCCCACCAGGCTCCTCTATCCATGGGATTTCCCAGGCAAGAATACTGGAGCATCTGCGAGTTTTAACCAATGCAATGAGATGGAAAAAAAAAAAAGACACAAAAGGTACAGTTGCTAGTAGTTGTTTAGTTGGTCAAAATGTTTGTTTGGATTTTTCCTTAAGATGTTATGGTAAAACCAGAAAGACCTTTTTGGCCAACCCAATAAAATCAAAAGAAATGATTGATCACAAGGGTGTTTGAGGGTAGGCTATGGCTCAGATGGTAAAGTGTCTGTCCGCAATGCGGGAGACCTAGGTTCAGTCCCTGGGTCGGGGAGATCTCCTGGAGAAGGAAATGGCAACCCACTCCAGTATTCTTGTCTGGAAAAATCCCATGGATGGAGGAGGCTGGTTGGCTACAGTCTATGGGCTTGCAAAGAGTCGGACATCACTGAGCTACTTCACTTTCACTTTCACTGTCGATACTGGAGAAAATTGCCGTTTCCATCTTCAGGGGATCTTCCCAACCCAGGGATTGAACCCTTGTCTCTTATATCTTCTGAATTGGCTGGTGGGTTCCTTACCACTAGCATCACCTGGGAAGTCCCATAGGAAATGATAAACTACTATTCTAGTCTCCATCTATTTTAATTTTCACCTGTGTTCCATATCTGCAAATAGAATTAAATGTCATTTTCCCAAATGTGATAAGTATTTCCATACCTACATTATTGTAGGATAGCTTTGTGCCCAGATCCTCACCCTTTGCCTTATTTTTTTCTGAATGACTACCTCCTCCTTTGATATCTCGTGACATCTCACCTCTTTCAAACCTGCCTTATTGTGATAGAATTCTTCTATGTTAGCCTAGTTCACTGGAAAATCATAAGGGGCTCATAAAATTGTATCTGTTTGCATAACCGTCAACTGTTTTAGATTCTGTTTCCTCAAGGCTGAGCATTCTATTCCTGTGTTTCTTCAGTTTTAACAAGTGCTTCTATTTAGAACGCTGCAAGTGCTGTACGGATATATGAATTCCAAAGCTTAAGTCATTTTGGGGTTTCATTGTAGCATTTCCCATTTTTGTTGTTATTTTGTTTTCAAAAGGTCAAAATTTTCTAGGTCATTTTATACAATAATCCATTTCCAGTGGAATTGAATATGAATCTGTCATATTAAAAATGGATATAGTTAAGAGAAAATTCATTTTCCCTGAAATATGAGGGGATCACTGGGCTCTGAATATCGAATGCTGTGTCCTTAAATGCTGTTTCCTCTGAAGCTGTGAGATAGAACTAGGCAGGTAAGCTGTCTATTGTACATATGTATCCTCACTCACACAACATATAATTTATCACTACATTATAATAACAATTTAGTTTGTCTCCCTCATTAGATTTTAAGCTCTTTGAGGTCAAGTACTTCGTCTTATTCACTCTTGTATCACCCAGATTTTATTGTGAGCCTGGTTATATTCACTAATCCAGAAAACTTTTCCTTCAAATATATTCTGAAATTATAATATCAAAATACCTCATCTCTGTAAGTCTGAAGTTTAAAATTTAAATTCAAACATACCCATGTAAGTATTTCATAACTGTGTACTTTGAAATGTTTTCCCAAATTCTCCCCAAAGCTAATTGTATTAATATTCCAGAATTTGTGACTAGTTCAGTGCAGATGTCTTTTAAGAGAAGCATAGGACTAAAATGGTGATGTTGTCATTCACCCAGGAAAGGGTAACTCAGACAAGACAGGACTTAACCTACCCCTGGAGACTACACCCTGGCTCTGCAGGACATTAAGCCCTCGCCAATTTCTGTAATCTCTTCTCAAAGATTGCAAACCTCATCTCCCCAGGGTTTACAAACCCTGACAGTCTGTAAACCAGCAGGTATAAATTCTGCTTCTAATTTGTAATTACTGGGTCCACATCCCAACAAGATAGATCAGACATTATTGAGATTGCCTTTATTTAATTAGCAGACATGCCTCTCTCTAAATATAAAATGGTACCATTTGAAATAATAATGTCATGAAGCCTTCAGATTGCTTTTAAGCTTTTTTTTAAAAAAAAAAATCATCCTGTTCACTTGCTGGGTCTGTGTTTAACTGTTTCTTATTAGCACTAATATTATTAATGATCGATTCTATGCATATTTTAAAGAAAATTCGTTTTTTCTAGAAAAAAACAAGAATAGCAGGTTATGGAATGGAGACTGTCGGATCTTAAGGTTTTTATCCCTTCTCTGAGCACATTTCCTATTATTAATGTATATTATTACTTCAAGTGTGTCAGAAAAGGAGACAAACAGTCAGAGGCAGGAATTTCTCCCTAATTCACTCTGCCTAGCCAGCAAAATGTAACGCAAAATTATTCAGGAGAAAAATACAATTTTCTGTCATCTCTGTCATACACTGATAACAAAGCTACAGGCTAATATGTTTTGATATTTTTGTCACTCGTTTATCATGTGACCTTTCATGCTATCATTAATACAGCTGAGGGACAGAGCAGATACACTGAAATCAGGGTGTGGAGAAGTCAGATTGCTTCCCTAACAACCAACGGTCAGTCACAGCAATTTATGCTTTTCTCCAGAATAGCCCTGACTGAAGAAGAAGAATTGTTATTAAAATTTGATATTACTGTCTAGGTTCTGCCACCTAGAATTTGCAACTTTTAGCAGTGATGGGAATACTGGAGGGTTAATAAATTTCCCTTTGAATTATGATATTAATACAATACAACGTGCCTGTTCAGATATTCAGAGCATATATATGAAAAAATGTATCCTAGACATTCAAACATTGACCATTAGTCATACTCCGATTTGGTAAATCCAGAAAGCACATTAAAATACGATTGTTGAAATTGCTCTGTGTGTTCAACAAAAACTGTTGATATTTTGAAAGTATAGATGAACCAAAATAATTTGTGGTACTGGAGACTGTGGTATGGATACCGAAAGTTTAATACATCTTGTGTTTTCTTTGATGATAAATGATACCTAGTGTAAATTTGCATGCAGTCTAACACCATTTCTGACAATAGTCTAGTTTTTATGTTGCCCGTGGAGGCTAGACTGTTAAAATTCCAATATAAAACTAATTTATATTTGACATTAATGAGTTAAGAAATGTTTTATATAGTACATCAGGGCAGGGAAAGAACTTTACAGGAATATACTAAAATCAAATTAGGTTTGAATGCTACCATTATGTACAAAAATAAAAAAATCCTTTCCTAGTCTTAGCCAAGAGCTAGTACAAAACTCTGTGTTTTTAATGTTTATGTTAAGGCAACCATATTGCTTTCTTTTACACCATATAGAAATAAAATGAAAATAAAGTATTAGTACTTTAAAAACATGTACATCTGTTAAAGGTTTTGAAAAAAACTAGAGAGTTTTGTTATAAAATTATTAATAGTAATCTAAGCTCTGTCTTATTAAACACAAAAATCATTCTGTCCTTTTGAAGAACATTTTAAAAATACAAATAAATCAGAAAATGACCTTTCAATAAGGAAAAAAAAAATAACAAGTAACGGTGACAGTTTTATTTAGAAGAATTGTTAAGTAGGTCCCAGAGAGACTGTGAAAATGTATAGTGAATTCTTAAATCTTATTTTAATATGTATTATGTAAGTTACAGAGCATTTTTTAGGCTCAAAGTCAGTATTTATTTACTATTTTGATAAAACCACTAGTGTAATGGCTTTTAAAAATTAATTTTATTTTGAATTTTTGTTTAAGCTTATTTTAATATTATGGCAAAATAAAATAAATTTCACACTTCAAGCCAGGCTTATAAGTCAAAATCACTTATATGTGTACTTTGTTGGTAATATAGTGTTTACTTTATTGGTACTATAGTCCGCTTATTATTTTACCTAAAATATGTAATTTTATCATAAGTATTTTATTGCATAATGTGATTCAGATTTGTAAGCATCTGTGAGAATATGCTCACATCAGAAACAAACACAGAACATTTCAGTAAAAATCTATGTGAGTGAACCCATGTTAATTAATAGATCATTCAGGAAAATGTTCTCTTTATAAATTACGGAATTTGTTTCATTGAATGGTTTCTCACAAACCTCATTAACAAATATAAACTTATCCTTATATAAAAATTAGAGCACTTGATATTTATGTCACATATATACTATATGTTATATTTTAATATAATGTTCAATCTCACTTAGTATCCTTTCATTATCCTGTCCTCAAGCAAGGATTTGCTAAGGCGAATTTTCATATGACTTCTCTATCATGACACATAACTTTGACATGGAGAAGAGGTCCAATTGGAGGGTTAGTGTGGATTCAGTGTGTGTCTGGTTCATCCCCCTGAATCCCATGAAGAGATTATTCACCAAAGTGAGTTTTACAAAATTCCATTTTTCATTTATATCACAGGAGGGCCAGAAGCTGGTTATGAGAAGACAGTGGAATAGGTTGGGGAAAAGAAAATGAATAGGAAGATCTCTACTCTCCAAAGACAAATAACCTGCATATAAAGCAAAGACAGCCAAAGAAGTTTGTGTTAGGTCATTCCAGAAGCGAGTCCTAAATGACTTAGCCTCATAGGGATGCAAACAATACACAAATGCTTGCCTAATTACCATGTAAGGTAGTTTATGGAAATAGACTCTTTATCATTAGCATAATTTAAAGGAGTTTATTCTTTTTCTTCACATGTAAATCTCACCAAATAAAACATTATATTAATTTATGGAAATAGTTTACAAGGTACATATTACTCTATATACATATTTTTCCTGCTTTGGAGTAGAAGATTGATGGTGCAAAGCCAGATAGAAGAACAAGATCCTAAGTTCAGCTTCTACACACAGCTTCAGTAGAAAATGTATTCTGCTTTCATTGAAATTATAACATTATTACAAAGCTATGAAATTAAGATGCTTTTTTTTTTTTCCAATTCTATGATAGTATGCTTAACAGAAAACTGTGATTTCAACTCTAGTATTCCTGTTTGCATATAAATAAAGCCAGAGTCACAAACAAAGCCAACAACCTCACATACTTGCCTTCAGTGGTAAAGGATGGAAAGCCTGCCTGCTACCAATCAGCAAGTGGTTGCTATGGTTACAAGGTCAGGAAATATGCCTTTTCCCCAGTTGTCCAAGGCTTGCACATGTCACTTTTGAAACTATGAATTTTATATACAGGTCAGGAGATGCATACCAAAGAAATAAACAGTGAACTGGACCATAATGACAGCGAACGTTCAAACGTCCTTGGATTTTTAAAATATCTAGCCAAACGCTTTCTGTTATTTTAAAAATGTATTGGATTTTGTTTGTCTATTTTTTGTGCATATTTTTTGAATAATTTTTTTGTCTAAAGAAACTTTATATGGTAGCTTCAAATTATATCTCATTACTGTCATCAGACATTAACAATTTGTTTCAGAAAAGTGCTTTTTCTCCTTGAAAAACTTTTAAATAACAACAATGGAACAACATAAAAATATAATACAACAGAACTTGTGAACATAGTATAAAAACTATTCTATGGAAAAATTAATATCGCTATGTTTATCTCTAAACAACAGTAGAGTGTTCTTCTTAAAAGAGGAAAATATTTGTATGCCCACAGTGCCAAATTTGTGAGCTTCTAAGAATATATTATTTGAAGGTAAATTGAAAATTAGTAAATTATAAACAAAATCTTATCTGTGAATCAATGAGAAAATTGTTGAGTACATGAGTCCCAGAACTCTCAAGGGAATTAATGCTTTTCAGCATATAAAGCAAGGGAAAGGAATTTGATAATTATTTAAGAATTGATATTACTTAAAAATGTATTCCTTCTGTGGTAACTTATTAATCTATTCATATTAAGTTTAATATTTATATGGAATATTAAGTGTAGCTTTTGAGTTTTAATTTATAGAAATTATCATTTCTTTACTTTAGAATATGTTCCATTTCGTGAATACTAAGAAAAAGAAGGAGCAAATGAATTTCAAGTGAAATGATCCAATATTATTTACAAAGTGCTAGATAATTGCTTCAATGCAAATGGCTTTGAGGAACTGCTTTACCTGTGTAAATACATGTCTTTATACACTAAATCCTTAACTGCGGGACTCAAGGGTATGCCTACCCATTTGAAGTATGACTAATGTGTGTCATTTAAATAATAGGGTATAGTTTGGCATATTTCTCACATATTACAAATGACTATTGGGTATATGTGATTAAATAGTATTATAAGAATCACATACAGCTTTACAATAGATATCTTTCTTTTCACAATAGAAATCAGTGATTTTGTACATCTTTTCAATTTGAAGTGGATTTTACATTGTCATAATTGATACTGAAAACTTAAAAAAATTGCCCTAAATCACAGTGAAAAACAGCATTGGCCTCTTTTTTTTTTCTTTTTTCTGGATTGCTGTTTTTGTTCAAATGAACGTTTCTTTTTCCTTTCTCTCTTTCTTCCTCTATTTCTCTCTCTCTCCCTTCTCTCTCTTTTGGGTCAGGAAAGATTAGTGCTTACCTTGATAACAATCCCTCCAATTTTTTTTTTTTTTAACTGAAAGCAGCATTCAAATGAGAAACTAAGTACATTTCTTTTCAACAGGCAATTTACCCCATGATGAGATATGCTTTCACTTATTTCTCTTTGACATTCTAGCATCTAGCCGCACAGCAGGTAACTGAAGGGTAGGCTTCAAATAAAGGATAACTACATTCTTACATTAATAGATGCCATTGTATGACTATGTCATATTATTGTAGCATTTAGTTCTTTTAATTGTGCTTTAAAATTATACATGATAAGCTGATTCAGACAAAGCGAGAAAAATACCAAAATCAATTCTGTTATCGTTATTGTTCTATTTATACACATCTGCTTACATATACACCAGCTGTTCTCTAGGCACATGGTTTTTGGAAATTAAGAAAATATTCTGGACCATTTTATATAAACGCAGGAAGGCTCAAAGTATTTAAATTTCAGTGAACTGACACTTTATGCATTGTATTTGTCTGATGGAAACAGTAAATACTCTAGCAAATATAAGAATCATATTCTATTTCTCCATATTAAGATTTTTGCTGTGTAAAATAAAAATATTAATAGATCTGTTCACCCAAAATACTATTTGAAGTGGATGTAAACACAGCACTGTTATTCCTGGGGTTTTTTCCTTCTTTTTCTTTATATAGTTTCTCCAGAAAGCTGCTTCATACTCTCTTATAAGCCTCTCCCCTTCTTTTTGGTGACCTTTCTGTATGGCCAAATGAGTCCAGGGTACATGTCTTGCGGCCTGCGTGCAACCTTGCCCATTAGCCAGTCCCCAAACCTTTGATGTGAAACATCAGCCCTATGATTTCTGTGGTTCATTCATTTTTGTGTTTCTCTAACGATCTCTGCCCCAGCTCTGAATCCTGCCTTTATTGTAGACAGAAGTGACAACAGGCAGCCCTGTCTTTCATTTCCTTGATGTACTTTGTACTGTGGTATGGCTTTTGTTAGTATTGATGCAAACATTACCATAAACCACCACCTAGGGACTAGAAACAATTGACTAACTGTTTTCAAATCCAATACACTTAAGTTGATCAGACACAAAGTTTAAGTACAGTTAGCTATAACGGCACCGATTCTGTGTGGTCCCAGTCTCTCTAGACTACAAAATAAAGGTCAGTGGAATGTGGATGCTTATGTCAAGACAGCCTGCAATGAAATTTATTCAAGAAATGAATATTGGACCAAGGACTCATTCTTTTACTTTGACGTTAGGAAGTGCCAATTCTGTTTCCTGGTCTATTTTAAATGATTTTCTCTCTGTCTACTTAAAAGCTCATTCTTAATAAGAAAAATGGGCTGGCAAGTAGTAAAAAGCAACTTTTTTAATAAGAGTACGGATTTTCACCAGAAGTGCAGTTCGCATTGACAAATGTTAAAACGTTTTACTTAGATTCTACGTTGCAAGCTCCCCATCACTGAACTTATTACAATAATTAATGTGCCATAGCATGCAGAAGAGTTACAAAGGTAACTATAGTGTAAATGCAAAACTGAGCCTGACCCTTATTGTGCAAAGAGCAGAGGCCGGGTCATTTTCTTTTTGAGTCTTGTGAGATCCTATATTCAGGGCTTTGTGGAAAGGCTATTCAGATTTACTTTCCCAGATGATACTTCAAAGATGTCAGCTCAATCTTTGAAGTTTCCTGCTAAAACAATTCACTGAGAAAATGAGAAATTAAAAACACAAAGATTAGGGAAATGAAGTAGACAAGACACCTCCTGTTTCTCAACCTCTAATTTTACACTAGATATGCAAAATATTTTCATTGGATTCCAAATTACCTTGTTAAACATTCTAATGCTTTTAAAATTCCATCTATAAAATATAAATAGACAGTTTAAGAATATATATTAAAACCTTAGTATTTTTTTTGAAATAACGTTTTGGCCTAAGTATAACATCATCATATTTATAAATACCAAAAATATTTTTTATAAGAACATAGATTTGTGATTGCTGTTTTGAATACAGCTCATCATCAAAGTAATACAACTGTGTGATGTATGAGCTCTGTAGATAGATGTAGTTTTACATCTTCTATCTTATTTCTATCTTTAAAAAGCTATGATATCCAGTAATTTAAAGGTAACTATTATTAAAAGTAAGCTTCAAATTAGACAATGGAAAACTAAATTAGATTTTGATATTGAGCCTGAGATTATTTTATATATATCAGAAGATATTTGTATGCTGCATATACATCTATACTTATAATACTCTATATATTAAATAACATTTAAATAGGTCTGTGCACCTAATTTTACTAAAATTCTGCATTTGAGACATGTTTTTTCTGTTTTTTATATTAATAAATAAACTGTAATTATTTTATGAAATGGCATTTACTATATTTACATTATACTAAATTTGTTGAACCTACTCAGCCATTCTTCAGTAGACAGCTTCATCAAGTTCAATTCCTATCACATAGACACAAGAGAGCCAAAGTGATTTAAGTCATGAGTTCACTATGTCATACCCTTCTTGACATCATTTTATTTTTTAACCATCTTCCAATGGACCATATAAGATGTATAGGGGTTGATGGTTTAGGTGACTGAATTTATGTCTAGAACCTCTTGCTGAATGGCCAAATAATTGTATTCTGAAAGTAGATTTGGTAGGTGTAATCATTAACCAAAACTGAAAATATTTACTTAATATACACAAATACTTGAAATGATTATTGCCTGTGATTAATAATCTGATGTGGCTAGCTATACTTAAAAGCTTTAAGAATAAAGGCTTTATAGTTAAATAATGCAGCCTTATTTACAAGGACATGTATTCTTTTCTCTGGTATCACAGTGGCAATCATAAGAATTTTAACTAATTTCACAAATGTGTATAAAAGGAAAATATTTTAGTTCAACTAGGCATTTAGTCTATCTATTTAATATGTAATTTGTGATTACTTGATTACATGATTTACTTACTCAATGCTTATAAAATTAAGAATACTATATCCAGGGAGAGAACAGTCTTTGGAAATTTTTTAAATAAGAATAAATACTTAGCCTATTTGAAACAAGCACAAATCTGTCTGCGTCTTTTTTAGGAAAGATTTTCTTAAGGAATATTTTTTCTTTCAAAAAATCTTTAGACAACTTTGTGCCACAGAAAAAACTATAAGGTTTTTAGCTTATCTTTTAAGGGTAACAATTAATCTAGAGGAAGAATGAAAGACTGATTTTTCTATTACTGATATAGGTACCATTTCCAAATGATTCTTGCTCATTTTAATATCCCTTTAACAAAGTGATAAACTTGATTACTGATATTCAAAGAATTTTCAGTGAGGTATGATGATTTTTATTTCAGCAAGTGCACCATAGATTATCTCATCAGAATTCTGAACCACAACCACTGGAGGAAAGATTGGAGAAGAGTTAAAAAAAAAAAAAAAAAGATAAGTGGAAGGAGGAAGATGCACTTAGGTGTGAAGTGGACACATTCAAACTACCTTGCTTCAAGTAATGACCATGGGTCAAGTTCATAACTCTGCAGAGCACTGGGGGAACTGGGGAAAAGACCAGCAGGAAGAGGATTGCAGTTCATATTATGCAAACCAGCCAGAAGTCTGTGTAGAAGCCTTTTCCTGCTTAGTGATGAGGTGGTTGCTTATTCTGAAACATAAAGTCAGCTTTCAGCAACATGAAACATTACTGATGTCTCAAATAAATGAAACCCTTTCAGTTTGATTTTGTCTTTCACTTCAGATCTTTGAGATTTTTAAACTCCTTTATTTCCTACTCAAAAACCAAGTTCTATTCTAAGGGCATATCAATGGCAATAATTTTTACTGTAATAACTGAATAATTTTTAAATAAAGAATGACTGGAAAACAAATCAAGCCAAGAAGCAGAATTTGTCAGCGTGTTTCATGTTAAAAAACATGACAATATTTTCCTGTGCCACTGATCCTTCCATCACCCTATAATGCACTCATAGTGAAATAGAATTTTGTCTCTTCTTTCTGGGGTAAATATGTAACAGCAATCCTTATACCAATCGATAACACTGGTAAACTTTTACAGCCTTTTATTTCTAATTCATAAAGAGAAACTAAACTAGAAGAAGAAAACATCTTTTGGTGAAGTCTTGGTTCACACTCGGATAGGAAAATTGACCTACAGATAATTATATTTTCCAATGTAACAGAAAAAACCCCAAGTTTTATTTTTCTAACTCATTCATTAAATTTAATTTAGATATATTTACTTTATGAATGAGGAAATTCTGAGTGGTACTTACTTGTCCAAATCAAAAAGTGGTACCAGGAGCCCAGCCTAGGACTTCTGACCAGAACACATATTTTCACACATAATTACACAAAGTAAAGAGAATAGAGAAATTAGATTTTAAGACATGCATGGCAAACTATTTTTAGATTATTATATTTTAATCTCAAGGAGAATTCAACCCAGCGATTAGCACGAAGTTGGTAGTTAATAATTTTTGAAACCGTTAGTAAGTCATCATAGTTGTATATTATAAATAATTAAGTCCTTTTTATATCAAAGTAAGTAATAGAGCTCTAATCACATTTATAGTAAGAATTGTTTACATCTTATTTCCTTGGAAATATACTATATCATGCTGTTTATAATATTTAAAGAAAAAGGGTTTCAAAAGTGTTTTAGAGTAGACTCAGTGACAACATTTCTCAGGGCAGCCTTGGAAAGACATCTGCATTAGGGTAATCCAGAAAATATTTATATTGAATGCATGACAGTATTAAAGTTCATCACAGCACTCTGGCAGCTCCTCCAGATGCTACCCAATCTAAGGTTTTAAGATTTCAAATAAGAGCTTGTGGGCAGTTGTCAAGGTAATTTCTCTTCCAAGAATTTATTTGGGCAATTTCATTACTCCAGTCACTACAGCTAACGTCTCTTTCTCAGACTGAGCATAATTTCTTTCAAATTTAGTCACAGTAGGTGACACAAACCAAGTAGTGCTTTCACTGACATTTGAAAACGTATGTGATATCAAAGACGGTGTTTGAGGAGAACTGCTCAAGTCATGATTAAGAGGAGAAAGGGACCAAATATACTGATGATTTTACTCATACATTAACTCATTTGTTGACTAGTCATACTTACTTTTTCTAAGCTTCTTCTTGATTACTTAGGTTTTCAGCATGTCTTTTTCTTATTTTCTGATGCATTTTGTTCTGCTACTCTGTTTAATGGCCATTATAATGTCAGTACAAAAACCTTAAAGAATAACATATGTTTCAGTTTATAATTATACTAATATATATGCATGTGAATATTTCTGCGTTTCTTAAAAATGTTCAGTATTTTATCTCATGATTAGACATTCTATATATACCTGTCTAATATTCTTTGTTTTTTTCCACTAGACATCTCTATTATAATGAAAATTTGTATTGTTCTTATTTTATTAACACATTATTTCTCCTGTATTCATGGAGAATAAAAAGCTATTAGGTGTTCATTGGTGTTTAAAGCAAGACTTAGACATACTAACCGTAACCCTTATCAACGTTATCATTTAGAAAATAAAGGACGGCAATAGGGGAACTTCAATCTAAAAGAAGTAACAGTAAAATTGAGAAACCACAATTTGACAAAACCACCTCAATTACTTGGTCACTGCGTCTAAAGAGCCACACTGAAGTGGAGGGTTGTGCAATTGCCCTAGTAATTAAGTCTCCAAGAGCTCAAAACACATTTTGCCTAGATAATCCAGGTAATTCCAACTCAAGTGCTTAAGTGTCTCACTTTAAGATTACCCAATGTCCTGGAAATCCAAACTTATGGAGCAGCTAAATCAGAGAACTATTCTCCAGTCGCAAAAGGTTTTATCCTGGCAATTTTTTATTGTCAAGGAGGCCAGAGTTCCCCAAGGATAGGAAAATTTTTTGCTTATTAGCTGTCTGAATTGCTCATACATGTTGACCAATCTCCCAAGAGCAAACATAAAATTACCAGAACAGACCTAATTTCCAATATCGTTGTTTTAGTGATACAGAGCAGTGCTTTGGGAGTCAAACACTTTATTCAATACTCAAGATCTTTACTTAATAGCTCTTTAACCTTAAAAAAAACTTGTTTAACCTTTCTAAGCCTCTGTTACTCATCTATTGAATAACAATATCATGTATTTTATATGACTGTTGAGAGAATAACATGACAATGGAAATAAGACAGTCTAATGGAGAAACAGTGGAAACAGTGGCTGACTTTATTTCTCTGGGCTCCAAAATTACTGCAGATGGTGATTGCAGCCATGAAATTAAAAGACGCTTACTCCTTGGAAGAAAAGTTATGACCAACCTAGACAGCATATTAAAAAGCAGAGACATTACTTTGCCAACAAAGGTCCATCTAGTCAAGGTTATGGTTTTTCCCGTGGTCATGTATGAATGTGAGAGTTGGACTATAAATAAAGCTGAGCGCCGAAGAATTGATGCTTTTGAACTGTGGTTTTGGAGAAGACTCTTGAGAGTCCCCTGGACTGCAAGGAGATCCAACCAGCCCATCCTAAAGGAGATCAGTTCTGGGTGTTCACTGGAAGGACTGATGTTGAAGCTGAAACTCCAATACTTTGGCCACCTGATGTGAAGAGCTGACTCATCTGAAAAAACCCTGATAACTGGGAAAGATTGAGGGCAGGAGGAGAAGGGGACGACAGAGGATGAGATGGTTGGATAGCATCACCGACTCGATGGACATGGGTTTGGGTGGACTCTGGGAGTTGGTGATGGACAGGGAAGCCTGGTGTGCTGCGGTTCATGGGGTTGCAAAAGGTTAGACATGACTGAGAGACTGAACAGAACTGAACTGAAACCAGAAAAATAGTGAATATTCGATCAATCTTAACTGCTGATTTTTAGGTGCTATTTGCTGTATGTTCCCTACCAGAGGGAAACCTAAATTAGAAGTCACTTCTAAATAAGATCAGTTGACAATGAAGACAACCCACAAATCTCATTTTTTCCATGGCAACTCATTTCTGAAAATATAGTGCCTCAGATAGTGAAGAATCTGCCTGCAGTATGGGAGATGCGAGTTTGATCCCTGGGTCAGAAACATCCCCTGGAGAAGGGAATGAAAACTCATTTCAGTATTCTTGCCTGGAGAATTCCAAGGACAGAGGAACCTGGTGGGCTATAGCCGATAGAGTCACAAAGAGTTGGACACAACTGAGCAACTAACAATTAGAAAATAGAAATCATTTTGTTCATTAATTCATTTGAAAATTATTTAATGAGTATATATTTTGACTACTTACAGTATGGGGCACTGAACATGTAATAGTGAGAAAATACCCTCAGGAGTGTGCAGTCTTGCTCAGAAGACAGATATTTTATTTAAAAAAAAAATCAATATATTAACAACAGAGAGCCAAGCTATATGTGTCAAAAACTGATGGAACTTTAATGAGAAATAAAAAATCCATTATCATAGTTGAATACTTCAACACTCTCCATTCAGAAAGGGACAGATTCAAAAGGCAGAAAATCTCTATAATACAGAAAATCAGTTAGGACAGAGTTGAACTCATCAGCTCTATCAATCAAGCTGATTTGACATCTATATGCTACTCTGGGTTCCCTGGATGGCACTTATGGTAAAGAACTTGTCTGCCAGTGCAGGAGATGCAAGGGATGTGGGTTAGATCCCTAGGTTGTGAAAATCTCCTACAGGGGGCATGGCAACCCACTGTAGTATTCTTGCCTGTAGAATCCCATGGAGAGAGGAGTCTGGTGGGCTACAGTCCATAGGGTCACAGAGTTGGACAGGACTGAAGTGACTTAGCATGCACAGCACACATATACTGCTTCATCCAATAAGCACAAAACCCATGTTCTTCTCAAGCACACGTAGATCCTTTACCAAGATATGCCACATCCCAGGCCATAAAACAGCTTAACAAATTTAGAAGACTAGAAATCATACAATATGTGCTCCCTGATCATAATAGAATTAAACTATAAATCAATAACAAAATGATAACTGAAAAAATCTCAAAGCAAGTGGAGATTAAATGACACACTTCTAAAAATCATGTGGATCAAAGTAGAAACATCAAGAGTTATTAAAACTATATTGAATAAAATAAAAATGAAGAAACAGCTTATCAAAATTTGTGGCATACAATGAAAACAGGACTTAGAGGGAATTTTATAGCATTCAATGTATATATTAGAAAAGAAGAAAGATCTAAAATCAATGGTATAAGTTTCCACCTTAGAAAACCAGAAAAAAAGAGCAAATTAAATCCAAAGTAAACACAAAGAAAAAGAAACAGTAAAGATTTGAGTAGAAATCAATAAAATTTAAAGTAATAGTTAAAATTAGTGAAACCAAAAGCTGGTTCTTTGAAAAGATCAATAAAAAGTAAGCCTCTCAGGACTTCCCTGGTGGTCCAGTGGCTAGGACTCCACACTTCCACCACAGGGGACTTGGGTTCAATCCTTGGTCAGGATACTAAGATCCCGTATGCCTCATGGTGCAGTCAAAAAAAAAAAAAAAGAAAGGAAAAACAAAACAAAACAGAAAACAAACCTCTAGTCAGGCTAAGATAAAGAGAGAGAGGAAGAAAATTACTAATATCAGAAATGAAAGAGGGAAGAGGAGACCAATATGGTGTGTCTGACAGAGAAAACCACTCCATTTAAACACATACATGTTGGACAGCGTGTTATAGGAATAGCTGACATTGTCTTCCCTGGTGGATCAGATGCTAAATAATCTGCCTGTAATGTAGGAGACCTGGGTTCGATCCCTGGGTCAGAAAGATCCCCAGGAGAAGGGAATGGCAACCCACTCCAGTATTTTTTTTAATTAATTTATTTATTTTTATTTATTTTTTTTTTAGCTCTTTCACTTCTCATTTTTATTTTACTTTATTTTATTATTTATTTATTTATTTTTTACTTTACAATATTGTATTGGTTTTGCCATACATCAACATTTATCCACCACGGGTGTACATGTTCTTGCCTGGAGAACTCCATGGACAGAGGAGCCTGGCTGGCTACTGTCCATGGGGTTACAAAGAGTCAGACACTATTGAGGGACTAACATACAGACATGCTTCCAAATATTTTGCCTGTGTTAATTTAATCTTGACAATAACATTTGAGGTTGTATAATAATGAATCTAAAATAATTCATAGTTCCCAAATCATAGTGGTTTAATATAATAGTATTTATTTAACACTCACGTCATAATCTATGGGAGTCCAATTGGTTCTGCTTCATATCATAGGGTGGCTTCTTCCACTTGGAATATTGTCATCTTCATTATGTGTCCTCAAGTCCCTAGAGGTTGGATGTGTCGCTTTAGTCACTGCAACTCCTGGCCATCCTAGGGACCATAGCCTGCCAGGCTCCTTTGTCCATGGGATTCTCCAGGCAAGAATACTGTATGGTTGCTGTGCCCCACTCCAGGGGGTCATCCTGACCCAGGGATGGAACCTACCTCTCTTGCATCTCCTGCATTAGTGCTTCTTTACCACTAGCACTATCTGGAAAGCCCATGGAAAACTGTAAATGGAAGATTTTCATGGGTTAAGGATGGAAATAAGATACATCACTTTCACCCACATTTTACTGACCATATCTCAAGTCTCAGCCCGAATTCAAAGTGGTTGACAAATTAATGTGCCCAGTAAGAACAAGAAAAATGTCCATACGGTGAGCATAGATTCAGCCTTTCTAATCTGCAATTCTGACCACTACGTATCCATTTTATCTGGCTTTCCCTTAAGGAGACAGGTCCCACCCAGACCTTGCATCAAGCTCAGTGTCTGAAAGTGAAAGCTCAATGTCTGAAAGTGAAAGTCAAGTCTGAGTCTTTGCGACCCCATGGACTGTAGCCCACCAGGCTGCTTTGTCCATGGAATTCTCCAGGAAAGAGTACTGGAGTGGGTTGCCATTTCCTTCTCCAGGGAATCTTCCTGACCCAGGGATTGAACCCAGGTCTTTGCAGGCAGACTCTTTATCCATTGTGTAGCCAGGGAAGTCCAGTCTGTTTCTGGGTGTGGCTCTTTGTCTAGTTATTCTAATAAAGCGATGAATCTTTTATGCTAATACCCTTTAACCCTCACCACATAGATACACAGTATAAAACAGTGTAGCAGAGTGGGGATAACCATAATTATAAACCTGGTTGAGAAAAGAGGTGAGAATAACACAAACACACAATCGATACTTGCCTAAAGCAATTTTGAGATCTTACAGGCCAAACATTGTGAAAGCTTCTAACCCTCTTGATAGGTATAGTTCCTTGACTACCCCAAATTTTGGTGTCTTAGAAAATTATCTTGTTACGTTGTTCCTTGACTTCAGCTTTATCCTCTGAGGTTATTTATGACTATCAAGCTTGACAGAATAGACTACACCTTTTGCTCTAAATTTTGCTGCAAACTTAAGTCTTAGTAGAAATTAATATGCAAAGAATTCTCAGTTTTATCTGCCACTAATTGGGATTATAGAAGCAATATACTTTACAAGAAATATTAAGGTCCTATATTCAAGATGATCATTATCCTTCTCATTCTTACTGTCAATCTTGGCAATTTTCACCTGAAATCATTCTGTGTTTGGAACATCTTGCCAAGCACACCAAATGTAGACAATTACATATACTACAATTTTGAGCTAGTCAATCCTAAAGGAAATCAACCCTGAGTATTCGTTGGAAAGACTGATACTGCAGCTACAGCTCCAATACTTTGGCCACCTGATGCAAAGAGCAGATTCATTGGAAAAGACCCTGATGCTGGGAAAGATTGAAGGCAGGAGGGGAAGGGGGTGACAGAGGATGAAATAATTGGATGGCATCACCCACTCAATGGACATGACCTTGAGCAAACTCCAGGAGATAGTGAAGGACAAGGAAGCCTGGCATGCTGCAGTCCATGGGGTCATAAAGAGTTGGACACAACATAGTGAGTGAACAACAACAATTATTCCAACAATGCCATCTTTCAGATTATCACAGGCAACATTTTTCGAAATGTTTGTCACTGAATATTATTACCATTTTTCTGACCCTAATATTAGTTTCCTCTCTGGGTGTCCTCTAACCGGTATACCAATGGCCTCATGTTTTTGGTTTCTGTCATAGAATGATGAATCAAGATTGCCAGGAGAAATATCAATAACCTCAGATATGCAGATGACACCACCCTTATGGCAGAAAGTGAAGAGGAACTAAAAAGCCTCTTGATGAAAGTGAAAGAGGAGAGTGAAAAATTTCGCTTAAAGCTCAACATTCAGAAAACGAAGATCATGGCATCTGGTCCCATCACTTCATGGGAAATAGATGGGGAAACAGTGGAAACAGTGTCAGACTTTATCTTTCTGAGCTCCAAAATTACCGCAGATAGTGACTGCAGCCATGAAATTAAAAGAAGCTTACTCCTTGGAAGAAAAGTTATGACCAACATAGACAGCATATTGAAAAGCAGAGACATTACTTTGCCAACAAAGGTCCATTCAGTCAAGGCTGTGGTTTTCCCAGTGGTCATGTATGGATGTGAGAGTTAGACTGTGAAGAAATCTGAGCACCAAAGAATTGATGCTTTTGAACTGTGGTGTTGGAGAAGACTCTTGAGAGTCCCTTGGACTGCAAGGAGATCCAACCAGTCCATTCTAAAGGAGATCAGCCCTGGGTGTTCTTTGGAAGGAATGATGGTAAAGCTGAAACTCCAATACTTTGGCCACCTCATGCGAAGAGTTGACTCGTTGGAAAAGACTCTGATGCTGGGAGGGATTGGGGGCAGGAGGAGAAGGGGACGACAGAGGATGAGATGGCTTGATGGCATCACCAACTCAATGGACATGAGTTTGAGTAAACTCCAGGAGTTGGTGATGGACAGGGAGGCCTGGCATGCTGCGATTCATGGGGTCACAAAGACCCCACGACTGAGTGACTGAACTGAACAGCTTCTATAACAAACTATTCAGTATCAACTAAAAAGTATGTTTTAAGCAGGATAAGTAAAACTGACAGTTGAAAAAGATCTAAATTTACACACTCAGTTCAGTTCAGTTCAGTTGCTCAGTCATGTTCGACTCTTTGCAACTCCATGAACCACAGCACGCCAGGCCTCCCTGTCCATCACCAACTCCCAGAGTCCACCCAAACCCATGTCCATCGAGTCAGTGATGCCATCCAACCATCTCATCCTCTGTCGTCCCCTTCTCCTCCTGCCCTCAATCTTTCCCAGCATCAGGGTCTTTTCAGATGAGTCAGCTCTTCTCATCAGGTGGCCAAAGTATTGGAGTTTCAGCTTCAACATCAGTCCTTCCAATGAACACCCAGGACAGGTCTCCTTTAAGATGGGCTGGTTGGATCTCCTTGCAGTCCAAGGAACTCTTAAGAGTCTTCTCCAAAACCACAGTTCAAAAGCATCGATTCTTTGGCACTCAGCTTTCTTCACAGTCCAACTCTCACATCCATATACGACCACTGGAAAAACCATAGCTGTAACTAGACAGATCTTTGTTGTCAAAGTAATGTCTCTGCTTTTTAATATGCTGTCTAGGTTGGTCATAACTTTTCTTCCAAGGAGTAAGCATCTTTTAATTTCATGGCTGCAATCACCATGTGCAGTGATTTTGGAGCCCCAAAAAATAAAGTCAGCCACTTTTTCCACTGTTTCCCCATCCATCTGCCATGAAGTGATGGGACCGGATGCCATGATCTTAGCTGTCTGAATTTTGACCTTTAAGCCAATTTTTCCACTCTCCTTTCACTTTTATCAAGAGGCTCTTTACTTCTTCACTTTCTGCCATAAGGGTCGTGTCATCTGCATACCTGAGGTTATTGATATTTCTCCCAGCAATCTTGATTCCATTTTGTGCTTCCTCCAGCCCAGCATTTCGCATGATATACTCTGCATATAAGTTAAATCAGCAGGTGACAGTGTACAGCCTTGACATACTTCTTTCCTGATTTGGAACCAGTCTGTTGTTCCATGTCCAGTTCTAGCTGTTACTTCTTGACCTGCATATAGGTTTCACAAGAGGCAGGTAAGGTGGTCTGGTATTCCCACCTCTTGAAGAATTTTCCACAGTTTGTTGTGATCCACATTGTCACAGGCTTTAGCATAGTCAGTGAAGCCCCAGTTCTTTGACGTTTCCCATCTTTGGGACTGGGATGAAAATTGACTTTTCTTCTCCTTTTCAATATCACCTTCATAATTGTGCTTTTCAATATCACCTTCAAAAAGGTGACCTGTGCTAGAGTCCTCTTTTTAACAGTTCCTACTTCCCAGGTGGCACTAGTAAAAAGTACACCTGCCAATGCTGGAGACATAAGAGATATGGATTTGATCCCTGAATCATGAAGAGCCCCCTGGAGGAGGGCATGGCAACCCACTTCAGTATTCTTGCCTGGAGAATTCTGTGGACAGAGGAGCCTGGCAGCTACAGTCCATGGGGTGGCAAAGAGGTGGATAGGACTGGAGTGACTCAACACGCAGGCATACTCAGGGAGGGGGAAAAGGGCCTTATTCACTCCTCTCTCAAAGTGTCAATGAGTATAACCTTGAAGCGGAGTCTGGTATCTTCTCTGATATGACAATCTTTTCCTTCCAAGGATGCTGTAGCAGATCCTTAAATCCTCCAATCTTTATTTACTTTCAAAATTTGAGAATTTTTTTGAAAGAACTCTCATACAATGCATATTCTTATTTTTTTTCTGCCTACATGGTCTTTTTTTTTTTTTGCATTTGATTATAACATTTCAAATACAAGAAAGTATAAACCATAGTTATATCCTTAAAGTTACAAAAAGTTCATAATTCAGACTTTGCATGTTCTTTTAAAAAATTTGTGGCTTTTCTTTAGTAATAAACATGCTATAAATGATGACAGCAGCTGTGCTGAATGTCACTGAAGTCATCGTTGGAAGAAATGAATGAGAGAGAGGGAAGGATAAAAAGATTCCAGAATCGAGTACTTAATCTTTATCCACCACAAGCCACTTCCTCGGCCTTAATGGTTGTTAAGTCCAGCTCAGCCCAGCAAACACAGCACATTAAGAAGGGCTGTCTGCCTAGGAAAAACTCATCAAATTCCAACTCCACTCTCTCAAAATTCAACCTCTATGACATTTTTCATGTATGGAAAATAATATTTCTATCAAATATTATAGCAATATGCTGGTGACATTACCAGGCAAAGTGGCATAAGCTAGATAAAATGAGTAAGGATGATCAAGCAAAAATACAAATAATAAGCTAACATATTTTACTGATAAAAATAAAATAGTGCATGTTATTTTTATTAAAAATAAGGATTAAAAGCAGATCTAATTCTGACTCACAAAATTAATTCATTAGGGGAATATTCTTAAGTTTAGTTTCTTTTTTTATTTTTTTTAAATTTATTTTAATTGAAAGCTAATTACTGTACAATATTGTGGTGGTTTTTGCCATACATTCACATGAATCAGCCATGGGTGTACATGTGTTCCCCATCCTGAACCCTCCTCCGACCTCCCTCCCCATCCCATCCCTCAGGGTCATCCCAGTGCACCAGCCCTGAGCACCCTGTCTCATGCATCAAACCTGGACTGGTGATCTATTTCACATACGGTAATATACATGTTTCAATGCTATTCTCTGAAATAATCCCACCCTCGTCTTCTACCACAGAGTCCAAAAGTCTGTTCTTTACATCTGTGTCTCTTTTGCTGTCTGGCATATAGGGTCATCATTACCATCTTTCTAAATTCCATATATATGCGTTAGTATACCGTATTGGTGTTTTTCTTTCTGGCTTACTTCACTCTGTATAATAGACTCCAGTTTCATCCACCTTATTAGAACTGATTCAAATGTATTCTTTTTAATGGCTGAGTAATACTCCATTGTGTATATGTACCATAGCTTTCTTATCCATTCATCTGCTGATGGACATCTAGGTTGCTTCCATGTCCTGGCTATTATAAACAGTGCTGCGATGAACATTGGGGTACACGTGTCTCTTTCAATTCTGCTTTCCTCAGTGTGTATGCCCAGCAGTGGGATTGCTGGGTCATATGGTAGTTCTATTTCCAGTTTTTAAAGGAATCTCCACAGTGTTCTCCATAGTGGCTGTATTAGTTTGCATTGCCACCAATAGTGTAAGAGTTAGGTTCAGTTTTAGATTTCAGAATTCTGGATCTGTTTCCCTGGAATCTTCCACTGCCTACAGTAGATTTTTGCTTTATATATATTAATGTTTACACACAAAAATTGTACTTGTTCTTTGAAGAAAGACATGACATGGTTAAAAACTCTTCTTTAGAAAACTATTGTTAGTACAAGGATATTTGTTTTCCTTTGAGATTTTGTGTAACTTATTTCTTAAGTTTCAGTAAATGGTCTTAATTATGGTTTAGCTTTATAAAACAAATTAAATAAAGATCCCATTTGAAGCTAAATTCTCATGCAGTAACTATATCTATTAAATATCTGGTTTGCACTAGTCCTAGTCTGATGTGGATTGCAAAAGCAACTAATATAAAGTCCCTGTCATCCTAAAGAAATGTGTGTTTTCAAGGAAGTGGTTTACTCTTGCCCCCCCACACACATGCACACAATGGAAATGAAGAAATTAAAATGTTGGATCTACAAACAAAAGATTGAAAGAGATTATAATAGGAGGATGTGACTTCCCCCTATAGAAATCAGAAAAGGAGGTGGGGTTCCACATTGCCTAATTACACAGATAGGTAAAATCGGAGGGGGAAAAAAGCGTCCAGCAGATTTGTCATATGGGAAGACATTGGTGAGCTACACTGGATCAGATACAGTAGTGTCTTTGGGAGGGAGTCAGGGAGAAGCCAGGTTGAAATAGGTCAAAATATGAACAACGCCTAAAAAGTAGAAAATTAATAGCTATAGAAATTTCTTAGGGCAAGAATATGAAGATTGCAAATGATAGGCAAAGGAGACTAGATTTCTTGGTGAAGAATGGGTTGTCATAGACTATCTATGCAAAAAAGGCTTACTTTTTTTTTTCCTTTTTAACATTTTAAATTAAGCTTTATTTAGAAGTAGTTGGTATACACCATTGTGTAAGTTTAAGGCAATATGATAATTACAATATGATAATTTGGTCACATTATATTGTGAAGTGATTACCACAATAAAGTTAGTTAACACATGCTTCATTTCATATAATTACCATTTTATTCTGTTATTGTTATGGTGAGCATGTTTGATACCCACTCTCCCCTGGTGGCTCAGCAGTAAAGAATCCACCTGCCAATGCAGGAGACACAAGAGACGTAGATTTGATCCCTGGGTTAGGAAGATTCCCTGGTGAAGGAATTGGCAACCCACTCCAGTATTCTTGCCTGGTAAATTCCATGGACAGAGAAACCTGGCAGGCTACAGTCCATGGGGTTGCAAAGAGTTGGACATGACTGAGTAACTAGAACAACAACAAAAACTCCTAGCAACATTCAGGCATACAATACATATTTTAACTCTAGTCACTATCCTGTATATTACATCCCCAGAACTTATTTCTCTTTTAACTGGAATTCTATACCCTTTGAATGACATCCTCTCATTTTCTCTACCCATTAGCCCCTGGAAATCACCAATCTACTCTCTGCTTCTAGGTGTTCAACTTTTATAGATTCCACATTTAAGAAAGATAATACAGTATTTGTCTTTTTCTGTCTAACATTTTTCATTTAGTATAATGCCTTCAAAGTTTATGCATGTTGTCCAAACAGGCACAATTTCCTTATTTTTCTGGATAAATAAAATATATAAATATATATTATACATATTTATATAATTTTGTGGTTATATATGTGTGTGTATGTGTATGTGTGTGTGTGTCTGTGTGTGTGTATATATATATATTCATTGGAAGGACTGATGTTGAAGCTGAAGCTCCAATACTTTGGCCACCTGATGCAAAGAGCCAACTCATTGGAAAAGACCCTCATGCTGGGAAAGATTGAGGGCAGGAGAAGAAGGGGCCGACAGAGCATGAGATGGTTGAATGGCTTCACTGATTCAATGGACATGAGTTTGAGCAAACTGCAGAAGATGGTGAGGACAAGGAAGCCTGGTGTGCCACAGTTCATGTGGTGGTAAAGAATTGGGCATGACTTAGAGAATGGACAACAACAACAATACACACACACACACATGTATATACGTATGTATGTATGTATTCTGTTCTCCCTGTTGACTACACAGATTAATATTCTAAGCAGTGGTGCACAAAGTTTCCCTATTCTCCACATCCTTGCACTCCTTATTCCCTGTTTTTTTGATGAGAGCCATTCTACCAGCAGGAGGTGATACCTCATTGCAGTTTTGATTTGCATTTCTTGGCTGATTAGAAATGCTGAGTTCCTTTTCAAGTATTTACTAACCATTCCTATGTCTTCCAAGGAAAAATGTCTATTCAGGTCCTTTGCCCAATTTTTAATCAGAAATTTTTTTGTGGGCTATTGTGTTATATGAGTTCCTATATATTTTTGATATTGGTGCTGATTTGATATATCAGATATATGGTTTGAATTTTCCCCATTTGATAGGTTATCCTTTCACTTTGATTGTCTCTTTTGCTGTATAGCAGATTTTCAGTTTGATGTAGTCTCGGTTGTTTATTTTTTCCTTTGTGGCTTGTGCTTCCAGTAACATTCCATAAAAATTATCCCCAAGACCAGGGTCAAAGAAGTTATTCCCTGTGTATGCTTCTAAGATTTTTTTTTACAGTTTCAAGTCTTATGTTTAAGTCCTTAATCGATTATGAGTTAATTTTTTTGTATGGTGTGAAATTCTCTGTTTCTGCTTTGATCTTTGTTATCACATTCCGTCTGATAATTTTAGGATTAGTTTTTCTTCTTTTTTTAGTTCCTTAGTGTGTAAATTGAAGAAAGTGGAGAAACCCACTAGATCATTCAGGTATGACCTGTATCAAATCCCTTATGACTATACAGTGGAACTGAGAAATAGATTTAAGGGACTAGATCTGATAGAGTGCCTGATGAACTATGGACAGAGGTTCGTGACATTGTACAGGAGACAGGAGTCAAGATCATCCCCAAGAAAAAGAAATGCAAAAAAGCAAAATGGCTGTCTAAGGAGCCCTTACAAATAGCTGTAAACAGAAGGGAAGTGAAAAGCAAAGGAGAAAAGGAAAGATATACCCATTTGAATGCAGAGTTCCAAAGAATAGCAAGGAGAGATAAGAAAGCCTTCTTCAGCAATCAATGCAAAGAAATAGAGGAAAACAATAGAATGGGAAAGACTAGAGATCTCTTCAACAAAATTAGAGATACCAAGGGAACATTTCATGCAAAGATGGGCTCGATAAAGGACAAAAATGGTATGGACCTAACAGAAGCAGAAGATATTAAGAAGAGGTGGCAAGAATAC
>NW_011494678.1:170910-173587 GCF_000754665.1 Bison bison bison | reverse complement strand
ACTCAATATGTCATCAAATTTGGAAAACTCAGCAGTGGCCACAGGACTGGAAAAAGTCAGTTTTCATTCCAATTCCAAAGAAAGGCAATGCCAAAGAATGCTCAAACTACCACACAATTGCACTCATCTCACACGCTAGTAAAGTGATGCTCAAAATTCTCCAAGCCAGGCTTCAGCAATATGTGAGCCATGAACTTCCAGACGTTCAAGCTGGTTTTAGAAAAGGCAAAAGAACCAGAGATCAAATTGCCAACATCCGCTGGATCATTGAAAAAGCAGGAGAGTTCCAGAAAAACATCTATTTCTGCTTTATTGACTACACCAAAGTCTTTGACTGTGTGGATCACAATATAAACTGTGGAATATTCTGAAAGAGATGGGACTACCAGACCACCTGACCCGCCTCTTGAGAAACCTGTAATGCAGATCAGGAAGCAACAGTTAGAACTGGATATGGAACAACAGACTAGTTCCAAAAAGGAAAAGGAGTATGTCAAGGCTGTATACTGTCACCCTGCTTATTTAACTTATATGCAGAGTATATCATGCAAAATGCTGGGCTGGAGGAAGCACAAGCTGGAATCAAGATTACCGGGAGAAATGTCAATAACCTCAGATACACAGATGACACCACCCTTATGGCAGAAAGTGAAGAACAACTAAAGAGCCTCTTGATGAAAGTGAAAGAGGAAAGTGAAAAAGTTGGCTTAAACTCAACATTCAGACAACTAAGATCATGGCATCCGGTCCTATCACTTCATGGCAGATGGATGGGGAAACAATGGAAACAGTGAGAGACTATTTTGGGGGCTCCAAAATCACTCCTGATGGTGACTGAAACCATGAAATTAAAAGATGCTTCCTCCTTAGGAAAAAAGCTATGACAAACCTAGATAGCATATGAAAAGCAGAAACATTACTTTGCCAACAAAGGTCCATCTAATTAAAGCTTTGGTTTTTCCAGTAGTCATATTATGGGTGTGAGAGTTAGACAGTAAAGAAGGCTGAGCACCGAAGAATTAATGCTTTTGAACTGTGGTGTTGGAGAAGACTCTTGGAGTCTCTTGGATTGCAGGGAGATCAAACCAGTCAATCCTAAAGGAAATCAGTACTGAACAGTCATTGGAAGGACTGATGCTGAAGCTGAAACTCCAATATTTTGGCCACCTGTTGCAGAGCCAACTCATTGGAAAAGACCCTGATGCTGGGAGAGACTGAAGCCACAAGGAAAAGGGGAAAGTAGAGGATGAGATGGTTGGATAGCATCACTGACTCAATGGACATGAGTTTGAACTATCTCTGGGAGATGGTGAAGGACAGGTAAGCCTGGCATTCTACAGTCCATAGGGTCGCAAAGAGTTAGGCACAGTTGAGTGAGTGAATAATAACAACATTTGATAAGCATGAGCCTAGTGTGGGCAGTATTTCTGAGCAATGCTCCCCCAAATTAGACAAGTCTGCACACCTAGTCAAAATCAGTGCTAGACACACCCAGGCTGCCTAGTGCCTCTGCATCACAGCATAGAGTAGCTGAGCCAAAGCTCTTCATCCAGTGGTTGCTTGACAACCCGGGGAACCCTGTGGGGAGGGACATGGCAGGGAGTTGGGAGAGTTTTTCTCTCCCCAAACTCACCAACTGCCTCTTTGGATGACAGAGGCATACTGGGTGGGTCAGTATGCTAGAAATTGAAAAGAATCTCTGATAATAGAAAGGATTAGTCTTCCCCTCCCCAATCCCAGGAATTCTCATTGCTGGGAAAGACTGCAGGCAGAAGAAGGGGGCAGCAAAGAATGTGAAGATTAGATAGCATCACTGACTCAAGGGATGGGAATTTGAGCAGACTCTGAGAGGTAGTAAAGGACAGAGGAGCCTGGTATGGTGTAGTCCATAGGGGTCACAAAGAGTCAGACAGGACTTAGTGACTGAACAATAAAAACCCCATTCCCAACAACTTATTGGAATATAGAGTCCTAGAAAAAGGGTGGGGATAGGGGAGGACAACTATTATAAATCTGCTGGAAGTCATTGTTGAGTCAGAAGCCTGGAACACAGTGTGAACAGGAACTCATAACCATAAAATAAAGTGAAACAAAATAAGAGAAAAATAAAATCTGTTAGTTCCAAGAGTTCCAAAGGAGGCATGCTCTTCCTGTAAAAGAAAAAGAGGTAGTCACTTGCTTTAAACTTCACTTAATAGGGCACACCTCTGAGGTCTTACTCCAGTGAGGACAAAGATTCCATCCCTCTCTGTCATAGTGTCTCTTCAGAGTAGAGAACTGAAGAATATCTTTGAAAGGGGCTGTAGGCATGCTACTCAAAGGCTCTAAATCAGCAAAAGTTATAACCACATGTTAAATTAATTGAAATGCAAATTATGTGTGCTTAGTAGAGTGAGAAATCCTATACTTCTATTTCTGTCACTTTTATTTACCAAGTGTTAGGTAGGTAGAATAGGGAAAAGGAGTCCAAAATGGCGGTGGCTAAAAGACAAGGAAGGTCCGAGGACCAGAGTGAAGACTTCAGGCAGAACAATCAGAACAAACAGCACTCCTGGCTAAGCCCAATTTGCATAGGGCAGGCCCAGGTGGAGGAAAAAACATATAAAAGGAGGAGCCTAAGTGCTTTCTCTCAGACTCTATCTCCTGCGTGCGTGTGTGCATGCACGCTCTCTGTCAT
>NW_011494678.1:140151-170810 GCF_000754665.1 Bison bison bison | reverse complement strand
CCGCGTGCATGCACGCTCTCTCTCTCTCTCTCTCTCCATTTCTCTCTCTCTCTCCCTCCCTCCCTCCCTCCCCACACACTCCTTCACTCTCTTCTCTTCGAGTCTTGGATTCTCCTGCTATCTTCTAAATAAAATGGAGCTGTAACACTGATTTGCCTAAGATCTGTAACACGGTTTGTCCAAGACCCGAGAGCTGTGATGCGCTGAGGGCTTTAATGTCCGTTGCTCCAAATCTTTGTTGTGACGAGACAAAGAACCGAGGAACATACACTCGCGTGACACAAGTGTTTATGAACTCTCTAAAATGTTCAAGGTTCTATGTTAGGTTTTGAAAGGGATATCATTAGGAGCAAGACATATTACCTTTGCTCCTACAACAAGGGACTTACTGAATAATGGGATATAAGAAAAGAACATGATGATATACTAGGTGTAATAGATAAATGACAAAAACAGGCACAGAAGATGAAAGGGTTTCAAAAATGATTAAAGGAAATAGACATTTATTCATATTTTGTCTCCATTTTCTTTTTACATTGGGTCAAAAGGAAGGAAAAGATACATACCAGTTTTTAAAAATTTAAACATTTCTGCTTATTTGTTTTTAAAAAGTCAATTAAAACAAGTGAAACTAAGTCTAAAAGTTATGATCAGAGAGTGATGGTAAGCAGAATACAAGTCATATGAATACTAAGGAAGAATATATTATGCTGCTTGGAATGCATATATATCTCTTTTCAAATGCATGGTGCTAAAAAGTCTTTCAAAATAACTACTCAAAGAATAGCATACTATCTGTTTTATCAGTGATCTGATACTAAATGGCTAACTATCACTAAATGGGTTTCTGAACAGTGAGTTTGTTACTCATTCTCCTGTTTCGGTTCCCTGAAAGGGTTCTTCTGCCTAACACTGTTTATGCCAATAGAAAAGGACTTGAATTTGGTTCAGAAGCAAAGGAAAGTTTAGTCTTTGATTAAATGGGCTTCCCTGGTGGCTTCATGGTAAAGACCCTGCTTGCCAATTCAGGAGCTTGGGGTTTGATCCCTGGGTCTGAAAGATCCCCTAGAGAAGGAAGTGGCAAACCATTCCATTATTCTTGCCAGGAAAAGCCCATGGACAGATGAGTCTGGCAGGTTACAATCCATGGGATTGCAAGAGTCCAACCCTACTTAGTGATTAAGCAAAGAGTGGACAGGTATGAGCTTGTGCTCCAGAGCACTGAGGCTCATGGACAGGGCTGCTTTATAGAGTTGTTCTCGCAGGAAGAAGGTGGAGTTCTCACAGGGCAGTGGCCAGCCATGGCCATCTTGAATCCAAGCGCTCAGGCAGCACTTCTTCATAAGGCCCCTCCAACCTGAGATGGTGTCTGCACAGTTTTTTCACACAAGGAATGCTGGTCTTAAGCGCTGGGTGTGAGGCCTCTGCCCTCGGCCCACTGTTGAGTTAGTGAAACCAGACGAAGAACAAAGGAAGAAAAAAAAAAAGGTTAGACTTTATTTTTAGATTCTATTTTTATTTCCTGGGTATTGTACATGGGCTTGCCAACTACAAATTGGCACTTACCAAGAACATTGCCAATGACTGAACAACAAAGGCATGTACCATCTGCCATGGAGTTTGAACCCCATGCTGCTGTGGCTATTGGCCTTCGACAAGCCCTGAGAGAGTTCAGGGTGGAGTGAGGCACTCTGTGCTTCAGGGAATCTCATGGGACAGATCTTTAGATAGTTTGATGTTTTTAGGAACAGATTTTTTTATCTCAATCCTTGCATCTCCTCACATCTAGAGAAGCACTAAATCCCTTCCTGGTGACATCAGATCCTCATGAATAACAAAAAAGCTTTTGTAAAATGAGTGCTTCGTGGTATTGAACTCCCCCTTCACCAAAACCTTATATGTTGACTTTCCCCCACTGCTGCTTTGGAGCAGTCTCTCAGAACTATCTGAGATGCTGCCTCCCGGGCTGCAGTCCTCATTTTGCCCCAAATAAAACTCAACTTGCAACTCTCAACTTGTACATCTTTTTTTCAGTTGACAGGCTTTAGCAGTCAGAAATCCCTCCTCTGCCTCTTGTCCTGCTCCTCCTTTTGGAGGGGTGCTGAAGAGCACAGGTGCATCTTCTCTAATTGTTTCCTATGAGTTTGGGCATCATCCTAACCCTGGGTAGAGGAGCAGAACCTCTCAACTGCCTTTAGATTTATTTGATAGTCACTGGACCTCAGCCCTATCTGTTCCTATTCCTGCTGCTGCTGCTGCTGCTAAGTCGCTTCAGTTGTGTCTGACTCTGTGAGACCCCATAGACGGCAGCCCACCAGGCTCCCCCGTCCCTGGGATTCTCCAGGCAAGAACACTGCAGTGGGTTGCCATTTCCTTCTCCAATGCGTGAAAGTGAAAAGTGAAAGTGAAGTCGCTCAGTCGTGTCTGACTCGTGGTGACCCCATGGACTGCAGCCTACCAGGCTCCTCCTTCCATGGGATTTTCCAGGCAAGAGTACTGGAGTGGGGTGCCATTGCCTTCTCCGGTTCCTATTCCTGAGCGACCGCAATTTGGAGTTTTATAGATTCTAAAGTTTTGGAGGCAAAGGAGAGCAGACAATATAGAATGTGGGGCCCAAATAGTGGCAAGACAATTATAGTCATTAAGGGGCCCAGGAAAAGGTATCAATACAAAGTAAGCGATGCCAAGGAGGCCCCGTTGTGTTGTTGTTGCTGTTCAGTCACTCAGTTGTGTCTGACTCTTTGCAACGCCATGGACTGTAGCCCGCCAAGCTCCTCAGTCCACAAGATTTCCCAGACAAGAACACTGGAATGGGCTGCCATCTCCTTCTCCAAGGGAACTTCCCTACCAAGGGATCAAACCTGCATCTCTTGTGTCTCCTGCATTGCAGACAGATGCCACTGAGCCACCTGGGAAGCCAGGGCCCATTTTACCCTGCTCCAAATTTGTTCTGCTAGATTAGGCTACCTGTTTCTCAAGACAATTTGCTTTTCCCAGTAGTCTGTCTGCACTTTCTTCAATAAGGCCAGTAGCATAAAGTGTTGGCTGGTGCTCAGGCCCCTCTCTGTGCCCCTCAATTGATAGGTTATGTAGGGCAATTTTGTTACCCAGGACAATATTAGCTAGTTAATGTAGTGAAGTCAAGGTTGATCTCCTGGGCCTCTGTCACCATAGTAACGGTTACCTTTTCTATGGTTATAGTGTTTGTTACCTGTGCTGTTACATACAATGTTCCCTGATCAAGGTTATTAGCACCCCTGTGAATATAATGATTCTAGGGTCTTATTGGGGCATACAGGTTACTCTTTTTAAAGCTGTGTTTTTCCCTTTTGAACTGTCTGATTCACGTATCAGAGAGAGCTTCACATGAGTAGTCAAGGGGGTTTGTTGTCCCAGGTTGTCTCCCTGGAGACTGGGGCTCTGGGACACCTTCATTCAGGTGTGATGTACCCACCAAGTTATCCTCTGTAACTTAAGGGCTGAGTGGGTGTCTAGGATCACCCAGGGGACCTGTTCCACTTAGAAGTGAGTTGGTTTTGCAGGCTGCCTGTTTTCCAGGTTTTTTATTCACTCAGTCTTCTGGCTGGAGGCGGTGAGGAGCCAGATTGGTGGGTGCTGGTAGCACCTACTTGCCATATTCTGTGAAATTCATGCTTTCATGGTTTCTCCTACATGGAGGGCACACACCTAGAGGGCATACGAGTTGTTCCATTTCAAGGAGATGAAGGTGAAACTTCTTAGGGAAATGGTCTACCATACATAAGTTCAAAGTCACTTAACTTTAACTTATATGTAGAGCAGGACAATTGGAAGTAACAATTTGATTTCCTTGAGTCTTCTGGCATAGTTTGACTAAAGTTCCTTTCAAGGTCTGATTCAGTGTCTCTACTTTCCTCAACAATTGGGGTCTCCAGGCTGAGTGCAAGGCCATTTATGTCCAGGGCATTTTTTATCCCTTTTGTCACTTGAGGCAGGAGGCAGGAATGCTGAGTTATTGCTTTGTAGGGCTCCTGGTAGCCCCAACCTGGGAATTGTCTCTATTTGTAATACTTTAGCCACTTGAGCTGCTATTTTAGTTCTACTAGGCAAAGCATCTACCCATCCTGAAAATGTGTCCATAGCAATGGAACACCTGAAGTTGCCTGATGCTCTGAGCAACCAGTCTGCCAGTCTTCCTCAGAATCCATCCCTTGGTCCTATGGATCTAATATGGGATCCCCTGAGGGGTATGTTGTTGTGATTGATCAGGTGCATATGGGGCATATCTCAACTAGCTTTACACATCAGAAATTAATATGACTAACTAATCCATTTTACAGGGCTTCCTTCCCATAGTGAATTCCTTGATGCTTTCCCTGATGGGTTGACAAGCTGAAGTTTGGGAAAATAATTTCTCATGTTCATTAATTAACCATTCATGACCTCCCAGATTTCTATTGAAGCCCCATACTTTTCCTTTGTATAGACTGGGGAGTAATTGATGGCTCTGGTCTCTTAGGAATGAGGAGTAGTTGCCAAGTTACTGGCCCTTTTGGAGGCTGTGTCTGCTTGGTTATTTCCGTTCAGTAACTCTATATTCCCTTTCTGATGATCCCTATGGTGAATTAATGCCACTTTTTTCAGAAGTTGCACTGCTCGAGGAAACTCAACATGTTTAAGCCATGTTTCAACTGTTTATTAGATCATGTCTATGGTTTCTATACAGTTGTGCTCCATGGGCTTCCCTGGTGGCTCAGTGGTAAAGAATCTGCCTGCAGTACAAGACACCTGGGTTCTGTCCCTGGGTTGGTAAGATCACCTGGAGAGGAAAATGGCAACCTGCACCAGTTCTTGCCTGCAAAATTTCAAGGACAACAGAGCCTAGTGGGCTACAGTCCATGGTGTAGCAAGTCTGACACAACTGAGCAACTTAGCATTATCATCATCATCATCATCATAGTAATAATAGAAAACCTCAGTTAGGCAAGAGGTAGGGGTATGTGGTCCTATTTCCAGTGTCTGAAGTTTCCCTAATGTCAGAGGCACTTTGAGAAGTAAAATATAACCTCAGGATTGCCATTTGCTTCCAATGACTCTGGATCAGAAATGGTGTACACTGAGAGACACTCCCTGCTCTGGGCATGCTGAAGTGTATTCTGTTGGTTCCTGATTGATTTCCTTTATTTTATTCCAATCAACAGGTTTCCTTCCTGCTGCCTGGATACCATTTAGGATCATATTTTTATAATGGGTCAACCTCTGTCTTCCATTGTCTTGGTGATCCCAGTTGGCTTCAGTGGTCTCTTTGCTTCCTCCCTGACTTTTGAAAAGATCAGGACTTTTTATTTCCCTGTTAGGGGTACACTGAGGAGGCTCTGGATGTCAGCCCAGTTGGGGTCATGGGTCCAAAAGATTCTTCTAATCAGACTCAGAAACCCATCTGGATCTTCCCTCAACCCTTACTATGACTTTTCCAGTTATACTGATCAGAAGTGGAAAATGGGATGTTTATCTGGATGAGCCCTCCTTCTCCATCAGGGATCTGCCTCAAAGGGGTACATTGCCTTGTGGGTTTTGTACCCTGGGTTTAAAAGTCCTCTGATTCACAAAAATACTGTAAAGCTCCACTGTCATTGGTGACCTCTTTCAGTCATCAATGTCCTTTATGAAACTAAACCCAAAGGGTAATTTTCAGTTCTCATATCCCTTTATGCCTCAGGAGCACTTAACATTGTTGATTCTTCTGCTTTATTGGGAAAACTGCCTTTCCTTAGCATTTTTGGCCCTGTGCTCTCTTTTCTTTCTCTTTTCTCTCTCTCTGATCTTTTTTTTTTTTTTTTCAGTCTCTATGGCTGTCTTATCTCTTCATCCCTTGTCAGTGTTTTACAACCTTAGTCCTACACCTGGCTGTATCACAACGTGCTCTCTTTCTCTAGGAAACCTTACCCACACTCATGACTTCCATTATCCTCTGTAACCCTCACTCATGACTTCCATTATCCTCTGTATCCTTGGTCTATCTGTGGAGTTCATATGTGTACATTAAAATATCATTCATGAGTTCTGAAACAGTTTCAAATCCAACAGGTCCAAAATAAGCTCACCATATTCCACACTGATCAGTAGTTTCTGTCTGGGTGACGCCTTTATATCAACTCAGTTGCATAAGTCAGAAACTCAGAAGTCATGTTTGATACTCCATGTGTATTATCTGTGATATGAGATAAATTAGTAAGGTTTTATAAGATCTTATTTCCCACAAAAGAGGATGCAATTAAAAACAGTTACAAAAAAGTAAACAAATGCTAGGATAGAGATAGAAGATATTTCTGGAGAAACTATAGTGAAAGTTGGTGAGAACCACATACAAGTTCTTCCCTGAATCTTACTCAGTCCTTGTATGCATATTTGGAACAAAGGGCAGACAATATATATATGGCACTCAGAAAGAGAAATATCTGTCCAACTACTTTTGAGTTTTTTTGGAAAAGTGACATAGTACTTACTGGGATGAGCCTTTAAAAAGAGACACTGTTTCTCTCAATGCCAATGGATAGGTCTGCTTTGAATCATCACTTATTATCAAAAATGCATTTGGACATTAGTGTTCAGAATGCTCTTCTAACTTCAGTCTCTTCCCAAACAGGGTGGGTATAGGAGCTCTGGGAACAAATGAAAGGTTTTAGCTTGTTTGTGTTCTTTTCCAGAGAACATGCTTCTGAAAAAGATGCATTTTCTATTCTTTGTAAACTACAGGGTAATGCATCTAGAGTAACTATCCTGCAGCTTTCAGAATTAGCTGGGCAAGTCTTGTTGCTGCCTTAAGAGATTTTTTAATTATATAGTTTATTTCTGTAATTGCTTTATTTTACAGTGCTTTTATTTCCTGTAAGTGCACTTTGTGTATGTGGCAACTGTTGTTCCTTTAATTATAAGGTTAAGTTACATATAATTACAGGATAAATACACAGCTATTTCTGTCCTGTGTGCCAGTATTTAGGTAACTTGGTATTTGTACAAAGGAACCAAATGGTTCTTGGGAGTCTTTCATTTGATTTCCACATAAATTAAGCTCCAGTGTAAAATGTGATCATGTATTATATTCTTTTTCCTTTTAAATCACTGTAAGTGCCAGACCAATGTACATCTTTATGAAATAAATTACATTATAATGAGAATGACTAGCATAGGCTTCTTAAAAAATACCATCACAAAACATTCTCATAAGTTTCAAAGGAAATATTTATTATGGTAACTTTAATCCTTCTCAATTTCAAGTTTTGTCATTTCTTGTTTCTATTAACTCTTCACATAAAATATAATACACCTAACTGAAAATGAGAAAAAAAATCACAGTTTGGAGTACATTCAAATATAAACTCTACAAATTAAACCAATAAAAATGAAAATAATGAACATTTTCATTTCACTTTCTTTAACTCTTACCATAATTACTAAAAATAATCTTATTTTGTGATTTTTTAAGCAGAAAAATTTCCAACTGTGCATCAACTTCTGCAATGATTCTAGAATTGAAAAGTTTTTTTTTTTAAATGACATATTTTAGTATTTCCTTATTAATCATACCTACAAACCAAATAATTATGGTTCATTAGTCAATTTATAGCCATTATTTGCTGCCCACTGTGTTCCAGGACTGAATATACTGTGTTCAGTGTGTTTCATTATCTAATGGAAGAGATAAACAGATAAACCAATAATTATGATTTGTGTTAAAAGTTCCCTAATATTTTTCCATAGAAGGGCCACATGTGGCACAAAAGAAAGAGTCATCAGTGACAATGAGTGCAGACCAGGGTGAAGAACAGGAGGGGAAGATATTGAATCTTTAAAGGTGAAAAACTTTCCTCTAGATAGGCAATATAAATTTCTAAAACACATGCATATTTACGTATGATTTCAAAAACTATGCTAATGACAACTACATATTCAGTTCAGTTCAGTTCAGTTCGGTCGCTCAGTCGTGTCTGACTCTTTGCGACCCCATGAACTGCAGCACGCCAGGCCTCCCTGTCCATCACCGTCTCCTGGAGTTCACTCAAACTCATGTCCATCGAGTCGGTGATGCCATCCAGCCATCTCATCCTCTGTTGTCCCCTTCTCCTCCTGCCCCCAATCCCTCCCAACATCAGAGTCTTTTCTAAAGAGTCAACTCTTCTCATGAGCTGGCCAAAGTACTGGAGTTTCAGCTTTAGCATCATTCCTTCCAAAGAACACCCAGGACTGATCTCCTTCAGAACGGACTGGTTGGATCTCCTTGCAGTCCAAGGGACTCTCAAGAGTCTTCTCCAACACCACAGTTCAAAAGCATCAATTCTTCGGTGCTAAGCCTTCTTCACAGTCCAATTCTCACATCCATACATGACTACTGGAAAAACCATAGCCTTGACTAGACGAACCTTTGTTGGCAAAGTCATGTGTCTGCTTTTGAATATGCTATCTAGATTGGTCATAACTTATTAAAGCTTGTCAAATCTCATATGAACTTATTTTCTGAGTGCATGATATATGCTCAGGAAGGTTTCTCTCTTGAAGGATGACATGTATAAAGATTTCTAGAATTGGGCAAACTTAAAGTTGTGGGTTTCAACCTAAAACAATCCACAGGTCTCTTTTTGCTTCCCCCCAGATCTTTTAGTTCTCCTGATTGCTTCAGAAAGGAGATCTATATTAGGGGCTGGTGTGTCTTTAGCTTCTTCCTTTAATTTGTGAATATCTCTCTTAACAAAGAACTGTGTTCCCAGTCCAGAGCCATTTATATAACTATAGCTGTCAAGAGAATACAGCTCATGGGGCTTTAAAGCAAACCAGAGGAACATCAATCTGTGGAGTACATGTCACATTGATAATAAATACTGAAAACTGGGCATCCTGAGTCCACAAACCCAGAGGAGGATGTCTTGTATTTCACTGAGACATGGTAGCAATGTCCCTTGAATCTGAATTTCCTGACAGTTTAAGCAAACATGATCTTGGCCTCTGTAGTTTTGTGTGAAGCTCACAACAGGCCAATATTCTCATTTCCTAGATACATTCCCATGGGTTCAAGTATAATCTTCAGAGAATATCAGACCTTTCTGCCATGACAACTCTACTAGATGCTAGTATTACTCTACTTTATGGCAGAGAGTGTTAGAAAGGTAGTAAAAATAGCACTTCTTGAAGACAGCTTCCTTTTCCCCTCAAATCTTTGTCTTCAATATGCTCTGAAACAACAAATGGAATTTCTTGAGACCTCAGGATTTCTTGGATAATGGAAAAGGATAGGCTACCTCTCACTTTGTGGGAAAACCTCAGCAGCTTTAGAATATATGAGACTATAGTTGCCCAGGGAATTATTTTGCTAAATATTTGCTGGAATTATTTTGTTAAATATTTACTAGCAAAATAAGTAAAAATTTCTTTCTGTAATTGCACCAAGAGAGAAAAGTTGTACCAAGGAACTCAGTCTAGGGACTGTAAAAGAAACCAATGTATCTCCAGCATCTGGAACAAAAGCTATATTATCACCTCGCATTATATATTTGAACAAATCAGTATACAGTTTGAAAAAATTAAGGTACAAATGCATATGGACAAAGGCAAGGATGTGAATGAGCAACCAAATTTCACTGATGAAGTAACTGAAGCATAGAGATGTTGAGTAGCTTACAAATGATATGGGCTTCCCCAGTGGCTCAGAGGGTAACGAATATGCCTGTAATGCAGGAGACCCAGGGTTGATCCCTGGTTTGGGAAGATCCTCTGGAGAAGGAAATAGCAACCCACTCTAGTATTTTTGCTTGGGAAATCCCATGGACAGAGGAGCCTGGTGGGCTGCAGTCCATTTGGTCACAAAGAATAGGACACAGGACTGAGTGACTAACACACGCAAGTGTCAATATTAGTGTACAATGCCTGTCTCTAGGTCTGTCCCTTTTATAATTATATTACAGTATCATAATTTAGACAAGGAGTAATCAAGATCAATGTGCAGAACCAAAATGAGCTGGCTTACCCAACTCAATGACCCGGGGCCTGTCAGCTACCAATGGTAACTTCTGACAATAACTTATTTATTGAGCAATCTTCACTAAGGCTTGTACAAACAAACCTTAGCCTCCCCATACATTTTAGTTCCTTTTCTACAATTGCCTTTCTTTGTCCAATCTAGTATAAAAGTATTTAGGTTTTGCCACTATTTTGAGGCTCATTTCCTGTGTCATGTAAAACATATAAATTTGTATGCTTTTCTCCTATTAATCTGTCCTTTGTCAGTTTAATTCTCAGGCCCAACCAAAAAACTCGAGAAAAGAGGCAAAAATGTTTTCTCCCTTACATTCAAAACACATTAGCTTTTCATATAAAAAAAATTGTAAATTTTAAAATAGATTAAAAATCTAAACACAGAGAAGATAATTATTCTTAAATAAATGTTAAAAAAAAACTCTTAAAATCAAGACCAAAAAAAAAAAAAGGAACACTTTATTTATAATTTAAAAAAATGAACATGAAATGAACATGAACTGTGCAGGAAAAGATATTAAAATAGCCAAATAACAATTTAAAATTGTAATGACCAGGAAAGACTTGCAATTTTCAAGAATATGTATCATTTACGGAACTGAGAAATATTTAACTTAAAAATGACTACAGCCAGTGTTGCCTTAAAACAAGGAGATTGTGGGAAGTCAATTCATAGAATCCATCAACCCGCTCTATGAATCACTTTGGCAATCTGTATCTAAACCCTTGAAGACTGCAGTTCCAATGTTAGTAATCTATCCCTAGGAAACAGTGAAGTATTAGGACAAAATTTAACCACAAATAGAGTTATTATATCACTTAGCAAGTAAAATTGGACTAAAAAGGACTTTCTATAAAGAGTGATTAAGAAATCATTCCATGTATATGCTGAAACGCTAGAGATTAATAAAATGAATTTGAAGAAATGTATTTATTGATTTTGGAAATGTTTACAATATATTTAGTAAGAGAGCATACTGTAAAACATAACCGCATAAAATACATACATACATAAAAATGTCTGGAAATATATAGATCAGCATGAACTTTTAGAAATACTGACTTATTTCCTTGCTGTTTTTTATTGATATTATTTTTTTCTATATATTTAGTATATATTTTATAGTTTAAAAATAAAATAAATCCCAGAAATTGTCTCTATGCTAATCAGGAGTAAATCTAATAGGCAAATAAATACCACACAAGTTTTCTTTGTAGTAAAAGTTGCCATCCGTGGCAATCATTTTCCTGAGCAACGGTATGAAATGTTTTTCAAAATTTATAGTAAATGAGAATGTGTTCCATCATTAATATCATTTGAATTAAGTCAGATAAGGCCCTATGGTCACTCAGAGTCTTTAATGGAGCATACGTTTGATTCAATAGAAACATTATAGCCAAAACATTTGCATCAGTGAACTACACATGAATTAAAGATAAGTGAATCAAAAGCCTTAATGTACTGATTTTGGAGTCACAAAATTTGTATAATTGTTAAATGTTTCATTAATTTACCGAATGGTTTCTACTTCATGTCTTTTTCTATTTGCAAATTAGAGACAGTACAAGATACACTCTGTCTGAGCACCATATGAAACATCAAGCTAATGCTTAGGAAACAGAGACCTTTTGAAGTACATAGAATGTATATCAATAGAAATCATAGTATATCTTTTAAGAGAAAAGCTTATGACTACAGATAATTATTGAAAAAATACTGAACTTCAAATATACCTCTTGTAGTAATTTTAATGCTGTTACAAAAGTATAGCAATGTATGATTTAGAAAATTTGCCATGTGATTTAATTGAAATTCACGTCTCTGTGAAATAGAAAGTATTTAAATGTCATAAACCAATTTATGGAAAACTGAAGCCTAGAGAGGCTAAGGTGTGAGATATAATTCTCTGGTGGTCAGAAAAGAGTGGTCAGGTAATGGGGTCTGTCTTTAAAGAGTTTTAACATATTTTCAGAAGGAGGTAGCCAGACTTGTGATAAAGTCCTAAAATAATTTCATATGAACATCATTTGATAATACTGAGCTTGGAGAAGACATATTGTGGATATAGATGAGACCTGGGTTCAGATGTCACCATGCTGGCTTGAATAACAGATAATCTCAGGTTTATTTTTGTTTTGCTTTGAATTAAAAAAAAAAAAAGTCTAGGTTTACAACTTGGTTCTGACACTTAGTAGCTATGAAATCTGAGGAGTCTTGGGTTCCTTATCTTTAAAATGATTTTCATACCTCCCTTTTAATGGATTAAAAGGTGGATTTGATTCTGAACCTGAGAAAGGAATACAGAAGTTCCTGCATTTAAATTAGAGGATGCTTTGAAACAATAGCAACCAATTTACCAAAATCAAATTCACCAGCTATATTGTGAAGATAATATTTTAAAAAATACTTGAAGTCACTGGGCCAGAACCTATAATACAGTGGACCCTCAGAAACATCAACATCACTTTGTTTTATCTGATGTCCTATGAAGGCAGTACATCTTTGATTGTTGAGTGTGATTTTGATAAATGGGCTATTGTTTCAGCTTGTTGCTCAGCTTGAGAGTCAAACACAACAGTTCTTACATGGCTGATCATCTTCTGAGTGTCTTGGTTTGAGAACAGATATTAGGAGTTTTGAGTAATTTAAGAGACTCACTTTCATCCCCAACTACTCAATGCTGTTTTCTTCAATATTGTTTTGGAAAATATTTTTCTCTCTCTTTTTGATTGCATAGCTCATGGTACCTTTAGATGTAGCATTCTCAATGGCTAAGGCCAAGATATAATCTCAAGGTGGGGCTGCATGTTTGGCAGTTTGACAGTTCTAAGAACCTGTGAAGATTTTCCAGTGGCCCTGAAATATGACTCTGCAGAGTTTACTGGCAATTCCAGTTCCATACAGTTGAATTCTAGACATCCTCAGGATGCCAACTTCACAAGATTAAATTTGAGGTCTTTCAACTCATCAAACAACCACTAACCTAATAGCTATACTCAAAGCTTCTACAATGAAATAATCTGAGTTCTAAATTTCCTATAACCTTTATTGGTTATGTGATCTTGTGCAAATGATTAAACCTCTCAGTGCCCCAGTTATCTCAGCTTTAAGGTAAGAATTTTTAACAGTACCTGCCTTGAGGTCCTGTTATGTGAATGACATGAATACATTTAAATGGTTTGAATGATCCCAGAATAGAAATGTTGAATAAATATTAGCTATTAATATTTGCTAAACTGTCCACAGTGATATGCTGTGGGCACGATGTCTGTTGGAAATGCTTAGGACATATAACTTGAAAATTTCTTCCAGGCTTTTCTTGGTTGAAGTTTGATGTCCACTCAGTTACATTCAGGGTAGCACTGAACACTTGTTGGCAAGCTGTCTAACTGCTGGAAACCCTGCTGAGAATAGCTTTCTAAGACTGTTCAGTTTAGGCTAATATCATATTGATCTTAGATCTTTAGCCTTCTGTATTCTACAAGGAAAAAATAGGAAAGAACAAGATGAAGGAGAGAATAAATTTTAGTAGTTAAATCACTATACATGAACACTATTATTAGAGGAAAGAAGATGAGTTATTGAAAGAAAGAAATGAGAAATAGAAGGGGAAGATACCTGATTTAATGTCTAGTGTTAGTTGCTCAGTTGTATCCTACTCTTTGCGACCACTCTTTGGACTGTATCCTGTCAGGATAATAATTTAATTATTTTCTCATACAAAGACTGCTCTGAATTATAGTTAGGAAATGGCAACCAATATTCTTGCCTGCAAATTTCCATGGACAGAGGAGCCTGGTGGGCTACAGTCCATGTGGTCACAGAGTCGGACACTAGTGAGCACACACACGCACACACACACACATCTCACGAAATCCACCAAATGTCTGTATTGCAAAATGTAACTGTTGAGTACTACTGAAAGCATCACTTTATATTGCTATGTGAAAGGTTTCCTCTAATATAAAATGTCAGTTCCTGATTAAAGAATTTTTAAAACCATACATTTATTAAGTCATAAATAGTATTCTTTAAAATAATATACACTTTAAAAAGTGTTCACAAATGTGTGTGTTGGTCAGTTAGTCATGTCTTATTTTGTGACTCCATGTACTGTAGCCCACCAGGCTCTTTTTCCATGGAATTCTCCAGGCAAGAATACTGGAGTGGGTTGCCATTCCCTTCTCCAGAGGGATCTTTCTGATCCAGTGATCAAACAGGTCTCCTGCATTGTAGGCAGATTCTTTACCATTGGAGCTACCAGGGAAGTTTACAAATGAAGGTATCTTTAAATATAAATGGGTAAAAGATATAACAGATAATTCAATCAAGTACAAATGGCTAATAAATATAGGAAAGTGGTTAATCTACTAAAAATAATTTATAAAAGTAAATTAAAATTTTATGTTCTATGATTCTTCTCTTTTATCTCTCCTTCTGTTTTCTTTCTCTCTCTTTTTTTTTTGCATTGTATTGTTTTAGTTTTTGCCTAAATATTAGAGTAAAATAGAAATGCTGATATTAGAGTTGGAGAGGGTTTGGGAAAATAACACCCACATACTCTGTTGGAGGATGTTCAAGCTTATATGCCCTTCCTAGAGTGTTGTTTTCAATATTTACCAAAATTTAAATGTTCATAGAATTTATCCAAGTGATAATTCAAGTGTGTAAGTATTGCAGTTATCACATGGTTGTATAGTAATACAAAATTTTAAATACCCTAAAAGACATTACTTTGCCAATAAAGGTCCGTCTAGTCAAGGCTATGGTTTTTCCAGTAGTCATGTATGGATGTGAGAGTTGGACTAAAAAGAAAGCTGAGTGCCAAAGAATTGATGCTTTTGAAGTGTGGTGTAGGAGAAGACTCTTGAGAGTTGTTTGCACTGCAAGGAGATCCAACCAGTCTATCCTAAAGAAAATCAGTCCTGGGTATTTGGAAAGACTGATGTTGAAGCTGAAATCCCAATACTTTGGCCACCTGATGTGAAGAGCTGACTCATTTGAAAAGACCCTGACGCTGGGTCAGGAGGAGAAGGGGATGACAGAGGATGAGATGGTTGAATGGCATCACCGACTCAATGGACATGAGTTTGAGTAAACTCTGAGAGTTGATGATCGACAGGGAAGCCTGGTGTGCTGCAGTTCATGGGGTCGCAAAGAGTCGGACACGACTGAGCCACTGAACTGAACTGAACTGAATATGTGAACAAGAGTAAACACACAGTGATAATAAATAGATTAATATATCTAAATTATAATTGCAAAGGATGCAAAAAGATCATCTGGAGTTTTAATAGCCATTTTATTCTATTATAATTGTGTTTTCAAAGCGCAAATAATGCTTACCTTGGATTTAAAAAACAAATAATCTTGTATTTGATTTTCTCTTTGATTTACAAACTGGTCTATGATGGGCAAGCCTATTACTTGTGTTTGATTGAATGTCTATGAAATTAGAAATAATAGCATATATTGAAAGATGTAGTGATATAATGTATGAGTTTGTTATAAAACATTACACAAGTAGAAGTTACCATCATAAATAATCAAGTCATGAATTTATTACATTTGAAGAGCATATCAATCACTTATAGCTCTAAATGCATTAAGCCTACAAGAAGAGGCTTCAATGAAGCCTCCAGAAATAAAGCATAAGATCCTTTGATATCCTTGGAGGGAAAAGAAGCCACCACTGGTGATAAAATAAATAAGAATTGAAAGCACAGTCTGAGACTGCCAATGATACTCTTCCTATGCCAAATTATGATAACTGTTGGTTTTGACTGTCTTGCAACTAGGCCCCATTTCATATTTTACAGGTTTAGGGTGGAAGAAACAGTGCCCTTATTTCATTAAATGCATTTTACTTTCCTCCCAGGCTCGCAGATTGACAGCAATGGCCAGCCTCTCCTGCAGTGAGCCCGTGGCACTATCGGTCTAAAAAATGGAGTATGGGTAGAAGTAACCTATTATTACTTCTAACTTAGCCTCCATGAGCTCTTGCACTATTTTCCATGCTGGATCTTTACTCACTGGGTAATCAGATGGAGAATTCAACAAAAAATTCTGAGATTGTAGGGGAGTGTGTTGGTACCAGATGGAGAGCTTTGGTCCATGAATGCCTGACTCTATGTGGAGTAAGCTGCCTTCTTTCCTGCCCATTTTTCCTCTGTCCTTCCATTCTCTCATCTACTTTGGATAGTGAAACAGGTGAAATATAACTGTTTATCATGTTAGTATACTTAGGTTTTTGGCTCTAGGCTATTTGCTGTAGTCGTTAAAGTACCCTCACTAATCCATTTTTCCTCAGAACCATAGGTACCAGGTGAGTTCCACAGATATTACAGCTTGGAAAGCAAATGCCTAAATTCTAATCAAGTGGGCCCTGGTGTTGTTCAGTTGCTCAGTTATGTCTAGCTCTTTGTGACCCCTAGACTGCAGCACACCAGGCTTCCCAGTCTTTCACAGTCTCCTGGAGTTTGCTCAAACTCATATCCATTGAGTCGGTGATGCCATACACCCATCTTGTCCTCTGTCATCCCCTTCTCCTCCTGCCTTCAATCTTTTCCAGCTTCAAGGTCTTTTCCAATGAGTCAGCTCTTCACATCAGGTGACCAAAGTATTGGAGCTTCATCAGTCCTTCCAATGAATATTCAGGGTTGATTTCCTTTAGGATTGACTGGTTTGATCTCCTTGCAGTCCAAGGGATTCTCAAGAGTCCTCTCCAGCACCACAGTTTGAAGGTGTCAATTCTTCGGTGCCCAGCCTTTTTTTATTGTTCAGCTCTCACATCCATATGTGACTAGAAAGACCATAGATTTGACTATACAGACCTTTGTTGGCAAAGCAATGTCTCTGCTTTTTAATACACTGTCTAGATTATCATAGATTTTCTTCCAAGGAGCAAATGTCTTTTAATTTCGTGGCTGCAGTCACTGTCTGCAGTGATTCTGGAGCTCAAGAAAATAGTCTGTCGCTGTTTCCATTGTTTCCCCACCTATTTGCCATGAAGTGATGCGACCAGATGCCATGATCTTCGTTTTTTGAGTTTTGAGTTTTAAGCCAGCTTTTTCACTCTCTTCTTTCACCTTCATCAAGACTTCTTACTTCCTTATATATATATTTGCTTTATTCAGCTAGATAGAAATGATCCCTGGAAGATGATATTCTCACTTTCAATACATTGACTGCATGTGGCTACATGATAAGTCACTTCAGCCGTGTCTGACTCTTTGCGACCCCATGGATTGTAGCCTGCCAGGCTTCTCTGTCCATGAGATACTCCAGGTCAGAACACTGGAGGGGGCTGCCATGCCCTCCTCCAAGGGATCTTCCCAACCCAGGTATGGAACCCGAGTCTCTTTTGTCTCCTGCAGTGGCAGGTAAGTTCTTTACCACTAGGGCCACCTGGGAAGCCCCAAGATTGACCAAGCTACATCTGTTTAACATCTGTTTTAAGGCTAACATTCCCCTGGATAAAGTAATTGATGAGAAAGTAGAGGGCACTGTTGGAGGAGATCATTGAGAGGACATGACCAAGAGCTGGACCTGGGCAATCCGTGGCCCCTCACCCCCTCCTCTGTCCTTGGAATGTACCTTCTGCTCACCATTCCCACAATAGTAACTATTTCAAGGACACAGCTTTGAGAGAGAAATGTGTGTTGAGACCATCTGGACTGTGGATGTGACTGAACCTAGTTAAAGTCTGTAGATAAACTTTTAAGATTCTGGAAAACAGGTGCAGAGACCTGCTCACCTTGCAACTGCCCAAGACAAGCCTAGTATGTTCCCTTGCTTACCAGTCTGCAGTGATCTGCCTCTTTTTCAGCCTCCCTGCCCTCCATGTTTATAGGGTCAATTTACAAACCAATATATATGAACTTATCTACAATATAATTAATATATCTTTGGTGGCAAATCATGCTTAGAGTCTGAAAATTCAAATGGTTGTTTTCTGTGAAGTCACTTATTTTTCACTCCTTCCAACCATCTACTGACTATCTGAACTTAATCACTTCTTTCTATGCTTTGTTTCCCACTTAATAAATTGTAGCACTGATGACAGCACACAGGGTAGCAGTGATTATTGGTCAGACTTGGGTTCAAATTCTGGCCTAAACATTTTCTTAGTATGTGGTGGTGGCTTAGTCACTAAGTCATATCCAACTCTTGCAACACCCATGAACTGTAGCCTACCAGGCTCCTCTGTCCATGAGATTTCCCCAGAAAGAATATTGGAAGGGGTTGTCATTTCCTTCTCCAGGGAATCTTCCCAACCCAGGGATCAAACATGCATCTCCTTCATTGCAGGCAGATTCTTTACCAACTGAGCCACCAAGAAAGCCCTCTTCCTTAGTATGAAAGAAAGTGAAAATGAAGTCGATCAGTCGTGTCTGACTCTTTGCGACCCCGTGGACTGTAGCCCACCAGGCTCCTCCATCCATGGGATTCTCCAGGCAAGAATACTGGAGTTGGTTGCCATTTCCTTCTCCAAGGGATCTTCCTGAAACAGGGATCGAACCCAGGTCTCCCGCATTGCAGGCAGACGCTTTAACTTCTGAGCCACTCTTGTTATTCCTTAGTATAGGTTGGAATAAAACACTTAATTTATCTGTTCTTCAAGTTCCACTTCTAAGGACAAGAGTAAATGACCTATTTACCACCTCAGTGTAATAATGAGACCATGTTTATAAAGTTGTAATCACAGTTGTAGGCTGATTATAGGTGCTGTTTAGAAATGTTCTAATTTATTGATTTATTGCTTTAAAGAGTGTTCATCATTCAGTTCAGTTCAGTTCAGTTCAGTTCAATCGCTCAGTGGTGTCTGACTCTTCGCGACCCCATGAATCCCAGCACACCAGGCCTCCCCCTCTATCACCAACTCCCGGAGTTCACTGAGACTCACGTCCATTGAGTCAGTGATGCCATCCAGCCATCTCATCCTCTGTCATCCCCTTCTCCTCCTGCCCCCAATCCTTCCCAGCATCAGAATCTTTTCCAATGAGTCAACTCTTCGCATGAGGTGGCCAAAGTACTGGAGTTTCAGCTTTAGCATCATTCCTTCCAAAGAAATCCCAGGGCTGATCTCCTTCAGAATGGACTGGTTGGATCTCCTTGCAGTCCAAGGGACTTTCAAGAGTCTTTTCCAACACCACAGTTCAAAAGCATCAATTCTTCAGTGCTCAGCTTTCTTCACAGTCCAACTCTCACATCCATACATAACCACTGGAAAACCATAGCTTTGACTACACAGACCTTTGTTGACAATGTCTCTGCTTTTCAATATGTGTTCATCATTAGATCCTCAGAATAAATCTGTTGGATATCTATTATTTCCCATAGGTTTTGAATGAAAAAACTGAAGTAAGAAATGTACCTCACCTCCTTAAGCATCAATAAGACACGAGCATAACCTCAGGATGTGCTTGGCAATGGCTTTTTTTCCAGCCACTTTTCATGAGTGAAAAAACCTACCTCAAACCCTAGTTTCGAATATTGCCCTTAACTCCTGACTCTGTCATGCTCAGCATCTTTTTTCTGCCTTTCCTTCATGAGTCAGTCACTTTTCCTTCTAATCCTGCTTCTTGAACAAGAATCTAGGAGCATGTGGCTTAAGCCCCACTCACTGCTTAGCATTTTATTTCTCTTTGTGTCCTAAAGATTTTGCTTTGAATTTACTTATTTTTTCTTTTATATTTTATGTCTAATAGCCATGTATGGGAGCAATCTAGGAGGAAGATCAGAGTGCCAACTTCTATTTCTACTTTCACTAAAAGTATAAGCTGATCACAGGGGGAGAGGAGCCTTGTTATTGTCCATATTCTTAAAACATATGCAAAACATAGTATTTGGTATGAAAAGTTTTGAGATCCATGTCAGATTTAGGCCAAAGTTTTCAAATAAAATTCAGGAAAACAGTTGATTGAATTTCAGGTAAACCATAAATAATATTTTTGTATGAATATGTCTTAAATATTGCATGAAACATGCTCATACAAAAATATTTGATTTTTTAATTAAAATTCAAATTTAAGTATTTTATTACCATATTTTTATTCATTAAATTTGGCAACCACAAATTAAGCATAATAAAATATTTCTTTGTAGGGAGAATAGTGGATCTTCAGGGTCTTCATTGTTTCTGGAAACTTGAGGTGTTAATCTATAGGCATTATGAATCTCTACCTCCTAGGATTGTTGTGAAGGTTGATTAAGATTCTAGTCACTGTACAATAAGCATAGTGTTTGGCTGAGAGGGTTGTTTTAGAAATGAAAATTAATTATTTATGTATAAAATACTGAACATACTGAAACTGAAAATAAGTGCTTCAAATAAAGGAATATGAGATCAAAATGAAATAATGATTTCCAGTAAATGTGTGAAATGATTGGACTTTAACAATGGCTGGAATTTGGAAATAAAAGAAGCAAAGAAATCGTCCCTATTTGATGCAGTTTAGGAATAACGATACACAACAAATTTAGAGTCTAACTACTGCATTTGGAAAAGACAACTAAGAGATATTTTTGACAGGTTTTTCTGGCACAGAACAATAAAATAAATTTGCAAGGGGAAGAAAGAGATAATAAAGCACAGTGAAAGGCAAGCAGAAGAATTTGGATTCAATGTGGTAGATAAGAGGAAGCCCTTTTTAATTTTTGACCAAAGAAGTAGAATGATGAAATTGGCCCCTTACCAAATTAGTCTGTCAAAAGCATGAAAGATAGATTGGAGGAGAGAGATATTTACCAGAGAAACCAGATATGAGGCTATCTTAGTGATCCAATGATGAAGTAATAAAGACCTAGATTAGCTGGTGGCATGAGCACAGGCAGAGCAAGCAAATCTCAAAAATGTATAACAGGGACTGAGGTACTCAATGAAAGTCAAGGTGATGTCAAGAATTCCTAAATAATACAACTGGAAAAATAATAACAATGGTCAAAGAAATAGCAAATTGATAAACCTGTAAAATAGGACTCATTTTAGACAAACTCCAGTGAAGAAATAGAGGTATCTATTCTTGGAACTTTATATTTTTTTTCTTTGAATAATCAAACAATGTTAGAAGCATAACCTCTTTATTTTGATAACTCCTATTTCCAGTTCAGATAATCAAGTGTAGGAGACATCTACAGGGCTAGAAAATCAGTTAAAGTTTAAGAAAATCATCTAGGTAGATCTTTACAAGCCATAAGTGGATTGCCTATGTTCATAGAATTATAATGAAATGTTCTCAAATACAAGACATAAAATATCTAGAAATTCTTTTAGCGATTTGGAAGCTTCTTCCTGGATTTGTACTATATTGTGTCCATTAACTATAAATATTCTATATCAGTATAGAAATGCTGGATAACTGCATTGTCAGGGTGATCATTCTAAAAACACTGTCTCTTTAGGTTTTTTGTTGTGTTTTGTTTTCCACTTGGCTTCCATTTATTATAAACATTAAAGACTTAATACGTAAAGTAATTATGTATAAAAGAAATCTCTATTTCTTCCTGCTCAAATATGGTTGTTGTTGTTCAGTCACGCAGTCATGTCCAGTTCTTTGTGACCCCATGGACTGCAGCACTCCCAGCTCCTCTATCCTCTACCGTCTCTCAGAGTGTGCTCAAATTCATGTCCCTTGAGTTGATGATGCTATCTAACCATCTCATCCTCTGCCACCCCTTCTCCTCCTGCTCTCATTCTTTCCTAGCATCAGGGTTTTTTCAAAAGACTCAGCTTTTCATATCAGGTGGCCGAAATACTGGTGCTTCTGCTTCAGCTAAATATTCAGCTGAATACTCTAGTGAATATTCAGGGTCCTTTAGGATTGACTGGTTTGATCTCCTTGCTGCCCAAGGGACTCTCAAGAGTCTTCTCCATCACCATAATTCGAAAGCATTAATTCTTTGGTCCTCAGCCTTCTTTATGGTCCAACTCTTACATCTGTAAAAATATGGTAATTATTTGTGGTTTGAAAATCAGTTTCCTAAATAGCTTTTATTCCAGTAATCTTTATTTCCATCCTAGGAAACAGCTACATGACACATTTATTCAAACAATAATTTCTCCTTTGTATAAAGACAGTTGGGGAGAGTGATACCAGGGGAAGTAAGGAAAAAAAAATTAGAGTAGTGGTTTAGAAACAGAAAAATATATTAACACAATGTTTCCAATGGACTATGCTGTTTTGAATTAATGATGACATCTTTTACTTATGAAGCACATTTTTCTAGCAGATTTTTGACACATATTAAATCTATACATGTGCTCAACTGCTCAGATATGTCCAACTCTTTGTGACTCAGTGGACTATAGCCAGCCTCCTCTGTCCATGGAATTTTCCAGGCAAGAATACTGGCGTGGGTTGCCATTTTCAAATCAGTTTCTTAAATAGTTTTTATTCCAGTAATTTTTATTTCTATCCTAGGAAGCAGCTACATCACACATCTATTCAAACAAGAATTTTATCGTATTTGAAGATACTTAAGGGATCTTCCCAATCCAGGGATCAAACCCTTGTCTCTTACATCTCCTGCATTGGCAGGTAGATCATTTGCCAGTGTTTTTTTTTGTTTGTTTGTTTTTAATCACATGTATTACATCACTATAACCTCTAAGAAGTTGATTTTCAAGAGTAGGAAAAATATTGTTCCCAACTTTCAAATTATGAAAAGTGAGCTTTAGTAAACATTGTCTATGCTCTTATGACTAGGGGATGCCCTAAATAAATTCAAATCTTCTAAATTTCTCCACTTAGTAATTCTTGACAGAAAAGGGAAAATAATCAGCAAATACTGGTTAACCCTTGAGAAGGAAGCAGTGGAGTTGTTACTAAAACTCCTTTGTAATAACTCCCTTAGATAGCTCTTCACAGATGTAACACTCTTAACCCTAAAAGTCCCGAGAATTGTTAACTATGCTCCCCAGGGATTATATCCTTTCTCCTCCCCCAAGGAATCTCATTCTGACATCAAAACAAGCAAGCAAACAAAACTCAAATAACTTAACCCTAGCTAGGTTCCACACCATACGGCACATAGGATGCAGGATCTTTTCTCCCTGATTAGGGATTGAAGTCGTGCCTCTGCACCGGGAGTCAGGAGTCTTAACCACTGGACCACCAGAGAAGTCCCCGTGATTGCCTTTTAATGTCCTACTGACAATTCATATTTTTCTTTCAGTAGTTAAATATAAAACTGAAACTAAAGGAAATTACTTTTTCAATATATACAGATCATACTTGGTTAAGCAACATATATCATGCTCAGGGTATAAACATTCAAGATTAACAGAACTGCTTTGAAAATGTAAATTCATATGACAATGAGTTGCTTTCTACTTTTCATTTAAATTTTTAAATAAGCTACCTTATATTATTTATTCTCCAAAAGATGGTGATGAAAGGTCAGTCTATGTTCTGCTTTAGAGATCTTAACAGTACATGTTTTCTTTTCTCCTTGCCTTCCCATTTCTCTTCCTTTTTCTTCTTCCATTAATATACACATTTTCTGATGATAATATAATTTATGAAGTAGTGAATTATGCCTAGTTGCTAGTTACTTTCTGGCCATAGAAGTTGTATGAATATTTTTTCTTTTTGATGATAATGTGTACTAAATGCTTCGATTATTTGCTGTAACCACACTGTTCCAATTTTCTGACATATATCAAGGGAACATCTAGGATTTTATTTGTGCCACACTTTGTATTTGATACTATCTTATTGAATTTTGAATATTGGGGGCTGGGAGAGGAACAGGAAAGAAAAATATTGTTTTCAATGGTGTATTCAGCTTTTGAATTAATGATGACCTCTTTTGCTTGTGAAGCATATTTTTCTCTAGCATATCTCTTGATTCTCTCCCTGACAGACTGCTGTATAACATGTTTAATGAACATGACATAGTATGTAGTAAGTATTCCTGACAGTTCTGAATAAATATTCATCATACTAAAAAAGGCAATGACTTACTCTATTCCCTTCATCATTAAAGGATCCTGTGCACTTAATTCATTGTCTTAATGATTACAACAAACTCCATCGGATGAAATATCAGACTTGTACTTTTATTTACTCTCTCTAAAATAAATTCCTTTTATATCCTCAGGTGACCAAAACCGTTTAAGATGTCTTATATAAAGTCATATAATTAGATAAGTGAGAAAACCATATAGTCAAGCAGGTATTTTAGACAATGGAGTTGGTTTATGCAGTGTAGATATAGATCAAAATATCCAGATGAATGGTTCTCCTTTAAAGCTTTTATTTAGGATATTTACATTGTACAAGGCCTCCCTAATGTCCTCCAAAATAACACAGACATATGGCAAAGATATAATGTTTAGTCCAGGAACCTTTTGCTAACCTTGAACTATTTACTACTCATGCAATTTAAAGACAAAATTGAGTTAAATAATGCTGTACATTGTTTCAAAATTATAAAGGCAAAAGGGATGAAAGAATTTACATTTATTGATATCATTTATAATGAGAAGGACTTGACTAAATTTAAATAAAAGACACAAGAAAATAGAATTATGGCTATAAAGTGAGCTATCAGTAACAACTTTGGAAATGCAGACTTTTTTTTTCCTCTTTTAAAGGACAGTTTGCATGTAGATTCAGGGTGACCTTATTCATTACCTGCTTTTCAGTTAAGATGATAATTTCAAGGCAAGGAGGAAAGCTGAGTACTATTCTAAAGCAGCAATATATGCTTTAAAAGAGACATAGTTCAAATTAAGCTAAGTGGAACTTAGCTAATGTAAGTTTGAAACCTGCGTATAAACAATTCACCCATGACCATGCATAGTTCTCCACCTTCACCTCTACCTCATTAATGGAAACACAACTTGCTGAAATTTTGATTGAAAGGAATCTGTACTTCAGTTTTACAAGAAAAAATATTCTGAATAGAAAATCCTGCCAATAAGAACAACTGAATTGAATTTCTCTAAGGTCAGTGTTACAGTTGGCTACCTTTCAGAGGGTATTTAGTTACAGCTAATTGGAAAAGCCAGATGCAGTTCAAGTTTAGGGCCTTCTAAACTGTTCAGACACTGATAAAAATAAATATAAAATAGCCATAATAATAGATAACATTTATTGAAAATTACTTTTGAGAAGTTCTAGTTTGCATAATGTTTTCTGTTACTAACTCAGTTTAGTTCAGTCGCTCAGTCGTGTCCGACTCTTTGTGACCCCATGGACTGTAGCACGCCAGGCCTCCCTGTCCATCACCAACTCTCGGAGTTTACTCAGATTCATGTCCATTGAGTCGGTGATGCCATCCAACTATCTCATCCTCTTTCATCCCCTTCTCCTCCTGCCTTCAATCTTTCACAGCATCAGGGTCTTTTCAAATGAGTCAGTTCTTTGCAGCAGGTAGCCAAAGTATTGGAGTTTCAACTTCAGCATCAATCCTTCCAATGAATATTCAGGACTGATTTCCTTTTGGATGGACTGGTTGGATCTCCTTGCAGTCCAAGGGACTCTCAAAGGTCTTCTCCAACACTACAGTTCAAAAGCATCAATTCTCTGGAGCTCAGCTTTCTTTACAGTTCAGCTTTCACATCCATACATGACTACTGGAAAAACCATAGCTTTGACTAGATGGACCTTTATTGGCAAAATAATGTCTCTGCTTTTTAATATGCTGTCTAGGTTGGAAGGAAAGTTATGACCAACCTAGATAGCATATTCAAAAGCAGAGACATTACTTTGCCAACAAAGATTCGTCTAGTCAAGGCTATGGTTTTTCCTGTGGTCATGTATGGATGTGAGAGTTGGACTGTGAAGAAGGCTGAGCACCGAAGAATTGATGCTTTTGAACTGTGGTGTTGGAGAAGACTCTTGGGAGTCCCTTGGACTGCAAGGAGATCCAACCAGTCCATTCTGAAGGAGATCAGCCCTGGGATTTCTCTGGAAGGAATGATGCTAAAGCTGAAACTCCAGTACTTGGGCCACCTCATGTGAAGAGCTGACTCATTGGAAAAGACTCTGATGCTGGGAGGGATTGGGGGCAGGAGGAGAAGGGGACAACAGAGGATGAGATGGCTGGATGGCATCACTGACTCGATGGACGTGAGTCTGAGTGAACTCCAGGAGTTGGTGATGGACAGGGAGGCCTGGTGTGCTGCGATTCATGGGGTCGCAAAGAGTCGGACATGACTGAGAGACTGATCTGATCTAATCTGGGTTGGTCATAACTTTTCTTCCAAGGAGCAACCATCTTTTAACTGCATAGCTGCACTCACCATCTGCAGTGATTTTGGAGCCCCAAATCAAGGAATCCCTAACAATAATCTGAATAAGAAGATATTATTTTTCATATTCCATGGACAAGAAAACTGGGACACATAGAAGTTTAAGTAATTTGTCCAAGATCCAGCAATTAATGTCAGAACCAAATCGTGACACCAAAGAATTTGATCTCAGACCTTACACCATGCCACATCATACAATGACCTGGGTTGGTGATTTAGGTAAGTGTAAAGTTGAAGATTGTAATTATTGGGTATCAGTAAATACCATAATTATTTGGTAGAATATATGGCTTCCCAGGTGGCTCAGTGGTAAAGAATCTGCCTGCCAATGCAGGAAACGCAGGTTTGACCCCTGGGTCAGGAAGTTCCCCTGGAGAAGGAAATCGCTACTCACTTCAGTTTTCTTGCCTGGGAAATTACATGGACAGAGGAGTCTGGTGGTCTACCTTGCAAAGAGTCAGATAAGACTTAGCTACTGAACAACAACAATACATTCATCCATTTCTGTTTTATTATTATTATTATTACATTACTTGAATTCATTGAATTCCTAACAAGTCAGTTTCCACATAAAATTAATTTTATACTGCAAAGCAGAGCTCAAGTTCATCTAGAGCTAAAGGACTAACCTTGACACTAGAAACATGAGTTTTTTCCCTTTTAGCTTTCGTTTCCTGGCCTGAAAATTAAGGACTCATTGATTTTCTATTAAGATTTTAAACCTGCTTTGTGCTTGGGACACACAGGATACTCAGGAAAAGAATAAAGGGCCTAAACTCAGGAAACATAGTGTGTAATTGGGAAGACAGATACCTAACCAAGCGTGTATGATTGTGCATTACTGTGGAATTCCCAGTTGACCCTAGTGATAAAGAATCCACCTGCCAGTACAGAGGAGGTAAGAGACACAGGTTCCATCCCTGGATCTGGAAGATCCCTTGGAGGATCTTCCAGAAGCGCCTGGCAGGCTACAGTCCACAAAGAGTCAGAAAAGACTGACCCGACTTAGCACACGCACACATGGGCTGCTGTAGTGGAAGCAGTAGAAGTCATGGGAGCAGATGGAGAGTTGGGTAAGGCAGGGAGGTGGTGGCTGAACCTGGAAGGGTGGCTTCCAGGTGCGTCATTCTGGGCATCACTGTTTTCATGTCTGTCACAGTGCACTACCTGACTGCAGCCATATGCAATCTGCTATTCTTAAAAGAATTGAATGACAAACTGAGAATAAAACAAAATGCTTTGCAAATGGTAATGTACTAAACAAATACTCAATGTCAAAATTGTTATTGTTAAATTACTATCAATAAGTTATACAACTAGATCCATTGTTTGTTTAGAAGGTGCTGCTTTGTTAGCCCTGAGGAGGAAATGGAAATGAACAAAACAGACACTTTGGATTAGTAGCATATCACTAATTATTTAAATTTCACAAATAAAAAATTTGTCATTCTTCATAATCACATGAAATTATTTGATGTTAACTTATTATCTTAATTTCCATTTATGAAAAAGCTTAGGCTTAAATTGGAAAAAGGTTTCCCTGATAGCTCAGTTTGTAAAGAATCCACCTGCAATGCAGGAAACCGCAGTTTTATTCCTGGGTCAGGAAGATCTGCTGCAGAAGGGACAGGCTACCCATGCCAGTATTCTTGGGCTTCCCTTGTGGCTCAGCTGGTAAAGGATCCACCTGCAATGCGGGAGACCTGGGTTCAGTACCTGGGTTGGGAAGATCCCCTGGAGAAGGGAAAGGCTATCCACTCCAGTATTCTGGCCTGCATAATTCTAGGTTGCAAAGAGTTGGACTTGACTGAGAGACTTTCACTTTCTCACTCTCTAAGTGGGAAAGGTACTCATTGCTCAGAATTTGCCTTCAAAGTAGATTCTACTATGTCACATTAATAGTGCATAACGTGTTTTTTTTTATCATATGTAGAATTCCATGGAATTTCAGGAAAATTTTTTAAAATGCAATAAATTTTAAAAATATATCTGATATATTTTCATATTTAGGTTTTATAAAATTAATATTTGCTGCTGTTTTTGTATACATAAAAACATGCATGTTTTTTCTATTTAAAGGAAAATTATTGTGTTACAAAGAACAATTTTTAACATATGAAAAAATTTAATTTTCTTGGAAACACTTTTCAAATAATTCAACATAGTAGTTTATGCACAAAGAGAAATCATGAAAATTCTGATAAAATTGTCTACATCTGTGGACATTTTCCAAATTCAACTTTTCGTAAACATTAGTATCAACAGCTGAAAAGGCTTGTAATACTTAATAGAGATAATTTTTCAAAGTACTGGTTGGAGTTTGAAGAAACACTATTCCTAAAATCTAAAATCACATTTCTAAAATCTAAGCAAATGATTTGAGAATGTAGGAATTAGAGTTTAAAAACTGAGTTTTGAGAACTGATATTTAGAAAAAAGTATATTAACTCTAAACTTATTCTAAACACGATATTTACATACAATTTTTAAAAGCAATTTAAAAAAACTAAGTGTATCTAAAATTAAAGAAGCAATTCATCGTTATATAAAGGTTTCCCCAAGTTTGGAATTCTTATCCTTAATTATTCCTATATTCTCCATGAAATTACTAGGTGGTATATGTAGATATCCCTAATAGCTTGCATAGTGCCTAGTACATCACAGAGTCTCAGTATAATTCTGAACTAATTAATAAGAACACCAATGAGTCCTTTTCCTTTTGAGCTCAAAATGTAAACATGCAAGTAAACATGAAAGCAAACCATTGAAGAAACAAACTGAACTGTGTGGATGACTTGACTTCCTGGGTGGGATTTTCCCCTGAGTTGTGTGCTGTTTCTATCATGGAAAACAAGGCTATTTGAGACTACTTTAACTTCAGGCATTAGCCCTGATATTAGCAAAGAATGGTTCTCATTCTTTCAGCTTTCCTTACTCCATTCCCCAGAAATGGCTTCTCTCTGCTTTGTTTCATACTGATACCTTGCATGGCCCAATTCTAAAAGTTCAGAAAGTAATTTTTTATCTATCAGTTTGGTAGAATACAATGTGGTAGAACTTAAACTGGTGACTTGAACAAATCCTCTTTGTTGAGCTGCATCAAACATACGGAGACAAATAGTCACTGTCCCATAAAGTAGTCCATGATGTAATAGGTGGAAGGGAAAGGGAACCTTCTTCTTAATGTACTCTCCTTATTGTATACATGGTTTTATATTATATATATAGTTTTATCTTTAGTTCAGTTCAGTCGCTCAGTCGTGTCTGACTCTTTGCGATCCCATGGACTGCAGCACACCAGGCCTCCCTGTCCATCACCAACCCCCAGAGTTTACTCAGACTCATGTCCATTGAGTCAGTGATGCCATCCAACCATCTCATCCTCTGTCGTCCCCTTCTCCTCCCACCTTCAATCTTTCCCATCATCAGGGTATTTTCAAAAGAGTAAGTTCTTCCCATCAGATGGCCAAAGTATCGGAGTCTTTCCAATGAACACTCAAGACTGATCTTCTTTAGGATGGACTGGTTAGTTTTATATGAAATTTAATTTTATATTATATATATGTAAAGTTTTATCTTTACATATTTTGTTTTATATTATATATGTAATATATTATATACATATTTTATATTATAGTTTTTATATTATGTCTTAGTTTTATATTATATATATAAAGGAAAATTATCAGATGTTAAGAGACTGGGGATCTCTCATCTTTAAGGAATACAGTATAATTACTTGTATAAGATTTGTAAAGTAGGATCTTTAAGTTCTTTTTGTTACAATCTGTTAGTAATGTACATGGGAATTTTTTTTTCTCAACCACAATACATAAAACAAAAATCATATCTTGAAAATGAAAAAATGTAAAGATTTTAAGGAATGGATAAAAAAATATATATATACAAAATATACGTTTAGATGTATATTCCATATACACGTACATACATCAGTTCAGTTCAGTTCAGTTCAGTCACTCAGTCGTGTCCTACTCTTTGTGACCCCATGAATCGCAGCACACCAGGCCTCCCTGTCCATCACCATCTCCTGGAGTTCACTCAAACTCAAGTCCATCGAGTCGGTGATGCCATCCAGCCATCTCATCCTCTGATGTCCCCTTCTCCTCCTGCCCCCAATCCCTCCCAGCATCAGAGTCTTTTCCAATGAGTCAACTCTTTGCATGAGGTGGCCAAAGTACTGGAGTTTCAGCTTTAGCATCATTCCTTCCAAAGAAATCCCAGGGCTGATCTCCTTCAGAATGGACTGATTGGATCTCCTTGCAGTCCAAGGGACTCTCAAGAGTCTTCTCCAACACCACAGTTCAAAAGCATCAATTCTTCGGCGCTGAGCCTTCTTCACAGTCCAACTCTCACATCTATACCTGACCTCAG
>NW_011494678.1:128894-140051 GCF_000754665.1 Bison bison bison | reverse complement strand
TTTGAATATGCTATCTAGGTTGGTCATAACTTTCCTTCCAAGGAGTAAGCGTCTTTTGATTTCATGGCTGTAGTCACCATCTGCAGTGATTTTGGAGCCCCCCAAAATAAAGTCTGACACTGTTTCCACTGTTTTCCCATATATTTCCCATGAAGTGATGGGACCAGATGCCATGATCTTCGTTTTCCGAATGTTGAGCTTTAAGCCAACTTTTTCACTCTCCTCTTTCACTTTCATCAAGAGGCTTTTTAGTTCCTCTTCACTGTCTGCCATAAGGGTGGTGTCTTCTGCATATCTGAGGTTATTGATATTTCTCCCCGCAACCTTGATTCCAGCTTGTGTTTCTTCCAGTTCAGCATTTCTCATGATGTACTCTGCAATAAGTTAAATAAATGTACATACATGCATATGTAATATTTAATACATATATGCAATGTGTATATATATATTATAATGTAATATTTTGCTATATCAGTAACTCTGTGTAACTCATTTAAAAAATATTTTGGTCATTTCCAGTTTCTTTCTCTTCATTTTTAAAGCATCTATAATGGTGTACAGTAATCCATAGACTTCTAATCAGTCCTCTAATATTTTCTTTTTATGTTCCTGTTTCATAGGCATTAGACTCAAACTTGTATTTCTGTATGATTGCATCATCAGATCTGTAATCATCATCAGAAAAGGACTGATACTCATGATTTGAGGTTGAATAGTCTGGCAGAGATAATGTGGGCTCCAAAGTCATATGAACCAGGGCCCACTCACTGTGCTTGTGACCAACAGTAAGTCATTTGCATCACTAAGCTTAAATTTTGTCATATGTGAAGTGGGCATAATCATTTATTTGCAAGATCCTTGTGATGTTTACAAATAACATATGTAAACTGCCTTGTTAGAGTCAGACACGACTCAAGCGACTTAGCAGCAGCAAACTGCCTTGTACAGTACTTGTGTAAACACTTCTGGAGTGGGCAGGTGAACTTAGAGATAGGCACATTTCTATCCTTATGGGGTGCCAAAACTTCTTCAGATGAAAATGGAATAATATGAGCTCAAATAAATTAGAAAAAATTATTCAAATGACAATTAGGCCTCATTAAACTACAACTGCCATATTACCCACCACAAACTAGTTTAACTTAATTCCTAAAGAGCAGAGATGCACAGCATCTTGAAAAAAATTTGTAAATAAGAGATATTGGGATAGGCAAAAACTGAATAAAGCAATTATATGGTAACTTGTCCTTGAATATGCCAGCTAAATGGCATGTATGTATTAGGTATATGCATTAGCTATTATTGTCTTAAGGATATTAACATTAGCTATAAATAGCAGCTATTTTTTGTTGCTATAACTATTTTTTTTTAATTCCCTAGTCCTTGTATATTTCTTCTATGAAATAAAGACACAAAAACTCTATTAGCTAGAGGCCTTTGGCTAGAACCAGTGATCTTCTGAAACATTTCAGCTCTGCTATCCATGAGGAAATAAATTTGAAAACAGAAACTTCTGGTTCTCTAAAATCATCCTTGGATCATTACTGTGTAGTAATTGCTTTATTTCTACTTTTATCAGCATTTTACTTTTATTAGCATTTTTTTACTTTAATGATTAGGTGGTACTTATGAAATCCAGGGGTAAGAGCTATAGAAATGCTTTCAGTTTTCTTTGTCTCTCGCCCCTTTTGGCTGCCTATAGCTTGGGAAAATCAGGATTTTATAAGGTGCCCCTCTTAGAATTTCTTTCTAAATCCTTTACAAAGAGTGCTTTTTTTTTTCCTGCCTAGGTCTTTTTTTTTTTTTTTTAATCTTTTAGCTCATTTTTATTTTTTTTCCCCTACATTTAAGCAACATGTCTTTTTAAAAACAATTTCTCTCTCATGAATTCTTTATTTTATATTGGGGGGATAAAATGGCTCTACATGCAGTCTCTTCCTTCACACTGGTTAGAAACTTCTTTCAGTGTCTCCTGGTTTCTATTTCTATTTTATTATCAGATAAGAATCTGTCTGTGTAATGCCCATTTCACGCTGGTAGGGTAATTTGATCATCCCAGCTTCTCGTTAGGATTTCAAAATATGCCTCACTGCAGGCTTTTATTTTCCATTTTTTTCTATTTTTTTTAGTTAAATGAATTAGTCCTTCTAAAAGGAGTTATTAAATATGGTGTTCTGACTTTTTAAAACTTTCATAAGTGCTGTGGCAATATGCTTCATGAAATAACAAAAGTTTTCATTGCCATCAAAGTTTTCAAGATACAAACTGTGATTTAATAAAGGGCCCAGACCACTGTTTGATGCTAGTTCCAATGGTTAGAGGAGTAATATGTTATATAAAACAGTGTATGAAATATGCGAAAAGACATACATTGGCAAATATAGTTACAATTGAGGGTAAAATGTTCAGAATTTGAAGCAAAAATGAAGGTGTAAACAGCAATGTCATTTTAGGACTACCTTGTGTAATTCAATTCAAGGAGGCACTGGCCTAGATATGTGAGGAGGACATAAGATGCATGGTGAGGTATATATGCCAATAAGAAGGAGAATGAAATTGTTGACATGTGCTAATTGTGAAAGATATGTTTCTAATATAAAAGTTAAAAGAGAAAAAATGTTTTAATAGATCGCTAAGGTTGCAGATATAACATATATTGGTTAACTGTCCTACATTCCCTTGCTTATTGAAATATTTACCTGCTTGTGTTATGTGAAAATCATGTATTAAATTTTTATTTGGAAAAAAAACCTTGTTTACTAATTTTTATTTCTTTTCTCATTATTCAAAGATTTTAAACTAAAGACTTTATTTATAAGCAACAAAAAAGAAAGGTGAATCTACAAGAATTATTTTGAAATCAAAGGATGTTTCATTTTCTAGTTAAACAATTTTCTCCAAACCTTTGAAGAAGAAATATATCTTGGTCATTTAAAACATTCATAAGTAGCAATAGTATTTCCTTTTTACTTGAAAGCTGAGAAAGTGTATAGATCTGAGAAGCAGTCTCTAGGTGAGTAGGAATCATTGGCCAAATAAAGGCGGATTGCTATAAGCCTCTTTCCTCTCACATCCCTTCCGTGTGATCTTTATGCTTCCACACTTTGCAGGTTCTTCCTGCCCCCACCATGAAATTGTCCAGCCATTTCTCACACTCGTTTGTATGATTTGCCATAATGGTCATAGGTGTCATGCTGTTCCATGTGGGCTCTTCATTCCCGTGAATCTGCTTGAAATTTTACTCTTGATTTCCTTTGTCATTTTATGTCATCTTTCCCTCTTTTGTTTCCTGAATATTGTTTTGGTTTATAAACAAATTAACTGAAATAAAAATCTCACATTCTTTTTGTGAGACACCACCCTTTACTTCACTTGTCTGAATTCAAGTGAATCTTAATAGTATGTCTCTTTACACTGGAACATTTTTTGGGGGGGGAGGCTCCAAAATCACTGCAGATGGTGACTGCAGCCATGAAATTAAAAGACGCTTGCTCCTTGGAGGAAAAGCTATGACCAACCTAGACAGCATATTAAAAAGCAGAGACATTACTTTGCTAACAAAGGTCAGTCTAGCCAAAGCTTTGTTTTTCCAGCAGTCATGTATGGATGTGAGAGTTGGACTATAAAGAAAGCTGAGCGCCAAAGAATTGATACTTTTGAACTGTATGTTGGAGAAGACTCTTGAGAGTTCCTTGGACTTCAAGGAGCTCCAACCAAACAATCCTAAAAGAAATCAGTCCTGAATATTCATTGGAAGGACTGATGCTAAAGCTGAAACTTCAATAGTTTGGCCACCTGATGTGAAGAACTGATTCAATAGAAAAGACCCTGATGCTGGGAAAGATTGAAGGCAGGAGGATAAGGGGCCAACAGAGGATGAGATGGCTGGATGTCATCACTGCCTGGATGGACATGAGTTTGAGTAAGCTCCAGGAGTTGGTGATGGGCAGGGAAGCCTGGCGTGCTACAGTCCATGGGGTCGCAAAGAGTTGTACAGGACTGAGCAACTGAACTGAACTTACACTGGAATAAAACTGCAACTGAACCCAAATCTTTGAAGAACATTGAAACACACCCATATAGGCACACAGTCTGATTCTACAAGAGCTTTGCATCATAGAATTAAGAAAAAATGGCTCCATTTGTGATAACTGCAGATTTTAAATTTCCAGATCTTTGAATCTATTGTTGAAACTAAATGCCTTAGGCTAAACAGGTAACTATAAAACAGCTCATATAATGGAAATGCAAGCTTCTTTTAAATGAACATTTTTTAAAAACATGGAATCTTATTTAATTTGTAATATGATAATGTATGTTTGTTTTGCTCTGTTTTATGATGTTTACTAACATTATTTTGATTATTAGCAAGAAAACTACTCAGTGTTATGCTATTGCTACCTCAAGCATTGATTAAACCCTCCACTGTTCATGAAGGCTGACAGGGATTCAAAGGAGGAAATGTAAAACTTGAAAGTACGACAAAATAGTGACATTTCACTCTATAAAGCTGCCAATATTTTAATCCTGCATGTAAATCATTTTATCAGTTCAATTCCATATCTTAATTTGTATACCAAAGAAGATACCCTGCTGCATTATCGTTAATAAATAACAGTATGATGTTAAGTGTACTCTATTTCAAGGTCCTCGTGAGCAGTAAGCTTTTTTTCTCATGGTGGTCCTCAGTTTCTTTACCTTCCTATGAATAAATTCTTAAGGTGTATTTTTCATTTTCTTGCTGTTAACAATGGACCTTTCATTATTTTGTTATTTAGAATCTTTACTTTCTCAGCTTAAGTGATGTCTTTGTCAATGATAACATTGTATTCATTTGGAGTGATGATTGATACGGTAATAGATACAGTGTGATTGAAAGCAACCTTTGTCAATAAGAAGGCCAAATACTCAAACTACCTATTGGTCTGAATTTGCTCATTATTGGAGACCTTTCATAGTCATATTGACTTGCTGTCTAAATGTTGTTACTTACCTGATGCTTCTATTGTTTTAATGGGATAGACATTGGTATTGAACATAGCTTCCCCAATATTTGTCCTAAAATACACATGGCTCAATTTTGCAATGTTCAAGTGTGTTATAAAAGTGTATATAACAGAGATTTTGAGCTTAAAAAAAGATATATTTAAGATTATGAAATAGAAAAAAATCAGAAAAAGCTGCAAGTACTATGCTTTTAAGCCCTTATTCCAATAGTCTCTTAATTTTGAGATACCACTTTATATATTTCTAATTGACAAAAATATATAAAATATTTAAACAGAAAATATTTTGTTATTGCTGAAGTATTTGATTTAATTATATTTATCTTCAGAAGAGTTGTAACAAAATGATTTGCTGCAAACTCTATAACATGTGAATGTATACAGAGAGTGAAATATACATTCAAGATTGGCAACATTGTCCCTTTAAAGATTCTATAAAAGGATGGTGAATATGAACCTGTTTTTTGTTGTTGTTGTTGTTGTTGGAATACAATTGCTTACAATGTTGTGTTAGTTTTTGCTGTACAGCAACATAAATCAGCCATATGTATACATATTTTGTATGTATGTTTACATATATACATACATACTTCCCTCTTGAACCTTCCTCCCACATCCCATCACACCCCCCACCCCATCAGGTCATCACAAAGCACTAAGCTGCCTGTGTTAATACGGCAATTTCCCACTAGCTCTCTATTTTATATATGGTAGCAATATATATATGTCAATGCTACTGTCTCAATTTGTCCTACCCTCTCTTTCCCCTGCTGTGCCCACAAGTCCTTTCTGTAGATCTACCTCTCTATTCCTACCCTGCAAATATTTCATCAGTAACATTTTTCTAGATTCCATATATACACCATCTATGTTTTTCTCTTTCTGACTTACTTCACTCTGTAGTAAGGTTCATCCACATCTTTGCAAATAACTCAGTTTAATTCCTCTTTATGGCTGAATACATGTATACATCTACCACATCTTTATCCATTCATCTGTTGAACATCTAGGTTGCTTCCACATTCTGGCTATTGTTATTTTCTCTTTCCTTTGGGTGCCTCAACCTGCAGTCAGAATGGATATCATCGGTTTTTCCTGTAGGACTGTGGGCCGCCTCATGACATCTCTTCTTGTTCATGTATCTCTCCACCCCTCCTCTGCTCCATTCTACTGTGCCTCTGCCTTCTAACACCAGGTAATTTGTAGGTGATCTGTATACCTTTGTTAGTTTGAAGAATATGAGTTCAGAAATTCAAAACAAACAAACAAAAAAATGGTTGCATTACTATTGTTTTCATATACCCCATAAGGTGGAATCGGATGTTGCTAAATTTGCTGAGGATATGTTCAAACCAGACAATATGACACACATACATGATCCTTAATAGTCCTGCTACAGTAATCTAAAAATATATTTTCTTAAGTGTTATCTACTTACAAAAGGAACTATCCATGCTCTCAAATTTTATCATTAACTTCATTTTTCTAGAAATCAATATCCTTTAGTTTATGACAAAATAATCCCTTCTTATCGTACTGCACATTTCCTACATCCAAGTCTACTAATAGAGTTATCATTTACTTTTTCAAGGAATTATTTCTGGAATGTCCAAGAACTTTGCTTTTTCTTCTTTTTTGCTGAGTTGCTTGATAAGTCACTGTTATTTCAACCTTCTCTGCTTCCTCATGTGTATACCAATACTTCACTTGCAATGCTTTTCATGACCATTCTGTGTTTTCTTCTTCTGTTGCTATCTCTCTAATCCAAGCTCTGATAACTAGTATAACTGACTTAGTAATCAGACATTGGACTCTGATTATCTCTCTTCATCCTCTACTCCCATTTCACTCTGCAGCATGCTTGTGATCGTGTTACTCAGAGTCTTCCACTTGCTTACAAGGTGAAATTCAAGCTCACTACACTAGCATTCATGTAATTCTTTGTTTTGAGCCACATCTATAGTTTTAACTCTCTCTCTTGTCTCTTCTACGAGAACACAATCTACATACTATATCCAGCACTGCTGCCAAGTCACATCAGTCATGTCCGACTTTGTGCTACTCCATAGATGGCAGCCCACCAGGGTCCTCTGTCCCTAGGATTCTCCAGGCAAGAACATTGGAGTGGGTTGCCATTTCCTTCTCCAGTGCATGAAAAGTGGAAAGTGAAAGGGAAGTCCCTCAGTCGTGTCAGACTCTTGGCGACCCCATGGACTGCAGCTTACCAGGCTCCTCCGCCCATGGGATTTTCCAGGCAAGAGTACTGGAGTGGGGTGCCATTGCCTTCTGGATATCCAGGACACCTTGTCCTTTTCTTACCCCAAGTTTATACTCAATTGTATGCCTTTGTCCAAAATAGTTTCATTTCCCCATTTTCATCATGATAAACTCAATGTATCATTTAAGATGGGTCCTGTTCTGATTCTAATTTTAAATAAACATTTCCTGATTCCCCAAGTTAAAAACCATCATTTGATTTAGCTTTCAGATGAGCACAGTCCACCCCTCCCCCACCCAGGACCTTGCTCATTTCTCCCCAAGGTAGGAACGTTATATTCATCCGAGGACTTCGTACAGTCCAGCAGCAGGGCCCGCTTCATGGGCTGTGACTTGTTCTGTTATTCAGGGCCACACTCTTAGAAGGGCCCATGCTTGGTTGGATGCTCTGCTATCTCCATCTTGAAATTATTAAATTTTGAACAAGTGTCCTGAAACTTTCTTTTTGCACTGAGTCCTACAAATTATGTGGTCAGTCCTGTCTAGTGGAGCCTTTTTTTGCCAGTAATTGTTCCATAAATGCCTGCTAAATGGAACTCTTGCCAATTTACCAGCTCATTTCTCTCCCAGTTGTAACAAAACCAGGTAAAAACCTGAAACATAACTCAGTTGGTGCTTTTATATTTATAACTCTGCAGTGAGGCTTGGTTTTATTTTAAGTGAAATATTTTAGAGATACTAAAATTTACACTTATTCTAGTATGATGCCATAGATGAAAAAAAGTTTGCAGCTTTACACAGATGTTGGGATAGGTTTTTTTGTAGATGATTTGCTTGTCATCTTAATATTTAGAAAGAATATGGTTTTGGATTTTCATGTTTGACCTAGAAATTGATAGCTATGGTTGCAATGACTGAATTGTGCTCATTTGCTAAATTGTGTCTAACTTTTTGTGACCCCATGGATTGCATGCATCCCACCACGCTTCTCTGTCTATGGGATTTCCCAGGCAAGAATACTGGGGTGGGTTGTCATTTCCTCCTCCAGGGCATCTTCCCAATCCAGGGATTGAACCCACGTCTCCTGCATGGCAGGTGGATTTTTTAGCACTGACTGAATTATTGTTATGTATCTGTTACATACCTACAACAATATACCACACGTGGTAGTGATTCACTATTCAACTGACTCAGTTACATTAGCTAATTTATAAGACTTTTCTTAAGGCGAATATAGTGTTTAGAAGCACATTTGTATAATTACTAGAGAATAACCATAAAACAAGAGTGTATAGCATTTTATAGTTGGAAGGAAGGCTGGCAAGCCTTAGATTCTATCCTGAGTGGCTCATCCTTGTCAGTAAAGTCTCTCTGGCAAGAATATTTCTCTGAGTTATTTTGAGGAATGTTGATCTAGAAATATTTTCAGACAATTCAGTCTTTTTAGTCTTTATAGATTTTGCCTTGAGTACATATTCAAGGCTAAATCCTCCTGCCCAAGATTCACAATAGAAAAGATCCTTCAAGGACAGTGTGTGTTTCCTCTGTATATTGAATGCCTCACCGTATATGATATTGCACAGGAATCCAGACACAGAAGAGGAATTTAAATACCAGTGGACAAGTAGCAGTAGCTTTCTCTTTCTATTTTAAGTTATATATTTACATTTCAGAGTACACTTTTTTAAAAATCTATGTAGCCATAATAAAATAATAGGTAGAAATGGTTCTTATTTAGTTGCCATGATTTTAATTTTTAAGGCTCAGAACACATGATTTAGGAAATGTTATATGTTTTAAGTTGTGGATAATTTTTGACTACCAAATATCAGGTGGATATGTACATACCCCAAAATTATAGTAGGTGAATGTGATATGATAAATTCTTTAAAATTTAAAACTTCTAAATGTTTAAAAATTTCAAATTAATTGTGTTGCATTTAAATTACCTTCTATGCACAATATTTGGAATTTCTAAGTATGTAAAGAAACAATGAATTTGCTTAAGAAGTAATATTGTCAATCAATATTAATATAACAATATTTTACTATATATTTTAAAAATATATTTGTGTAGATAAGTTTAATATTCCTAAGCATGCGTGTGTACTTAGTCTCATCTGACTCTCTGTGACCCCATGGACTATAGCCCACTAGGCTTCTCAGTCTGTGGGATTTTCCAGGCAAGAATACTAGAGTGGGTTATCCATTCCCTTTTCCAGATCTTCCTGATTTAGGGATCAAACTTGGGTCTCCTGCTTATCGGGCAGATTCTTTATCATCTGAGTCACCAAGGAAGTCCTCTTTCCCCATAATGGAACATAGTAACTTGTTTGGAAAAGAGCCCTGATTTTTAGATGAAAAACAACTAAGAATATTTTCAAATTCTTGAAAAAAATATCAGTAATAACTATATTAAAGGTTTCAGCATTTCACTGTTTGTGTTACATATATAGGTTTAATCTACTTGGCCTGAAAATGCATTGAGAATTATTATGAGAGAAAGAAACCTACATAGATGTAAATGGTACACAGTGTGGCACATTCTAAACAAAAAATGAACCCTATCTTAAAAGACATACTCTCTGATAAATTTTAACACTGTGAATATATGAGACACTCATAAATATTTTCTGCAAGTATGGTGAATTAGGCAGATTATGCTTTAATAATTTCATTGTAAAAGCTGATGAATCAAAATTTAATAGCTTTTTAAATAGAAACATATATTTGAAGAGAGTCAAAATAAAAAATAGATTATCTTTTAAGAGATATGAATATTCAAGATCTTAGGGTGGAGACAGAGAGAGAGATGGGGAGAGAGGGAGAGGAAGAGGAAAAATATATTTAAGGATGAATAACACAGTCTTGGTTTCATTTCAGATATCTATGGTAAGCCTAAAATGTGACAGAATATGGCTTTATACTTAAGATTCTTGAAGTTTCTCTTAATGTATTAGTCATCGTTTCCAAATAGAAAAGACCCTTGAATTTTCCAGCCAGGGTAGGCAGAATTTTCAGGGAAGATGACCTCTAACAAAACTGTCATGGTCGTGTTCATTAGCCAAAAATTTACCAATCAATACAAAAAATAACTTCTTCTCTATGGGTTAAATGTTGCACTCTTAGCAAGCATTTAAAAATAAATATCTCACTGGAAATTAAGTGATCCAACTCCACCTGTATGCTAATAATGTTTGTTAATATCTCTTTCCTTCATGGCACATGACTTGAGTAATTCTCTGGTCGTATCTCATCTATTTAGTGCTACCCAATGTGTAATGGCATGTAGATATAAATACTAATGGAGAAAGTGCACTGCCTTAGGGAACACCCATCATGACAAGTAACTAATTGCTTTATGACATTAGTACCAAGTGAAGCGTTTTACATCTTCTGAAAGGCACCAGCACCCTCTACTTTCTAATTTACCAAAATGTCATGTCTTTCCCTGAAAGAAAGAATTGGAAGACTTTTTTTCTTTTTTTAAGCATCACTCTAACTTCCTTCAATTCACTGTCCCCTGCAAGCAAAGTTGAAAATAATTCCAAGTCATAGAACATTTAATATTATATACCAGATCACTCAAGGTTTTGTAGTTTTATTTTATTTTACTTAATTGTTAAACTTTCATATATATATATATATATATTCCACTTAGGTAAGTTTATATAGAATCATCAAAATTGTTGAAATATTACTCTTTCATTCTACAAAAAATTACTAATCATGCAGAGAAAATTAAAAACTCACACAGAATTCTGCTTTTGAAAACAAAACAGAAACATATTTTGGAGAAAGAGTCTCCAGCATTAATGTGACTTTCTACATGGTTTCAGTTCAGTTCAGTTCAGTTCAGTCACTCAGTCATGTCCAACTCTTTGCGACCCCATGAATCGCAGCACACCAGGCCTCCCTGTCCATCATCAACTCC
>NW_011494678.1:124755-128792 GCF_000754665.1 Bison bison bison | reverse complement strand
ATCTCCTCCTCTGTCATCCCCTTCTCCTCCTGCCCCCAATCCCTCCCAGCATCAGAGTCTTTTCCAATGAGTCAACTCTTTGCATGAGGTGGCCAAAGTACTGGAGTTTCACCTTTAGCATCATTCCTTCCAGAGAAATCCCAGGGCTGATCTCCTTCAGAATGGACTGGTTGGATCTCCTTGCAGTCCAAGGGACTCTCAAGAGTCTTCTCCAACACCACAGTTCAAAAGCATCAATTCTTCGGCGCTGAGCCTTCTTCACAGTCCAACTCTCACATCCATACATGACCACAGGAAAAACCATAGCCTTGACTACGCGGACCTTTGTTGGCAAAGTAATGTCTCTGCTTTTGAATATGCTATCTAGGTTGGTCATAACTTTCCTTCCAAGGAGTAAGTGTCTTTTAATTTCATGGGTGCAATCACCATCTGCAGTGATTTGGGAGCCCAGAAAAATAAAGTCTGACACTGTTTCCACCGTTTCCCCATCTATTTGCCATGAAGTGATGGGACGAGAAGCCATGGTTTTAGTTTTCTGAATGTTGAGTTTTAAGCCAACTTTTTCACTCTCTTCTTTCACTTTCATCAAGATGCTTTTTAGTTCCTCTTCACTTTCTGCCATAAGGGTGGTGTGATCTGCCTATCTGAGGTTATTGATATTTCTCCCGGCAATCTTGATTCCAGCTTGTGCTTCTTCCAGTCCAGCGTTTCTCATGATGTACTCTGCATATAAGTTAAATAAGCAGGGTGACAATATACAGCCCTGACGTACTTGTTTTCCTATTTGGAATCAGTCTCTTGTTCCATGTCCAGTTCTAACTGTTGCTTCCTGAGCTGCATACAGGTTTCTCAAGACACAGGTCAGGTGATCTGGTATTCCCATCTCTTTCAGAATTTTCCATAGTTTATTGTGATCCACACAGTCAAAGGCTTTGGCATAGTCAATAAAACAGAAATAGGTGTTTTTCTGAAACTCTTGCTTTTTCAATGATCCAGCGGATGTTGGCAATTGATCTCTGGTTCCTCTGCCTTTTCTAAAACCAGCTTGAACATCTGGAAGTTCACAGTTCACATATTGCTGAAGCCTGGCTTGGAGAATTTTGAGCATTACTTTACTAGCCTGTGAGATGAATGCAATTGTGTGGTAGTTTTAGCATTCTTTGACATTGCCTTTCTTTGGAATTGGAATGAAAACTGACCTTTTCCAGTCTTGTGGCCACTGCTGAGTTTTCCAAATTTGATGACACATTGAGTGCAGCACTTCCACAGCATCATCTTTTAGGATTTGAACTAGCTCAACTAGAATTCCATCACCTCCACTAGCTTTGTTCGTAGTGATGCTTTCTAAGGCCCACTTGACTTCACATCCAGGATATCTGGCTCTAGGTGAGTGTGAGTGATCACACCATTGTGATTATCTGGGTTGTGAAGATCTTTTTTGTACAGTTCTTCTGTGTATTCTTGCCACCCCTTCTTAATATCTTCTGCTTCTGTTAGGGCCATACTATTTCTGCCCTTCATTGCGCCCATCTTTGCATGAAATATTCCCTTGGTATCTCTCATTTTCTTAAAGAGATCTCTAGTCTTTCCCATTCTGTTGTTTTCCTCTATTTCTTTGCATTGATCACTGAGGAAGGCTTTCTTATCTCTCCTTGCTATTCTTTGGAACTCTGCATTCAAATGGGTATATTTTTCTTTGTCTCTTTTGCTTTTCACGTCCCTTCTTTTCACAGCTATTTGTAAGGCCTCCTCAGACAGCCATTTTGCTTTTCTGCTTTTCTTTTTCTTGGGGATGGTCTGGATTCCTGTTTCCTGTACAGTGTCACCAATCTCCATCCATCGTTCATCAGGCACTCTGTCTATCAGATCTAGTCCCCTAAATCTATTTCTCAGTTCCACTGTATAGTCATAAGGGATTTGATTTAGGTCATACCTGAATGGTCTAATGGTTTTCCCCACTTTCTTCAATTTAAGTCTGAATTTGGCAATATGGAAACGTGGTAAGACTTAAAAGACACAGGTGAAAGTAGTGCTACCAGGTAAGGAGTCTTGCACAGTGGGCCAATATGCAGAAGTAAACACAATAAATTTGGATTAGCTACACCTAGTTCCCCATGATCATATATAGCTGTAATCTTTCCACAATTCAATTATATTATTTATAACATTGACCATTAACATGTGTTTCTCATATGACTCTTATGAGGATTATATGAAATAATGTACATAAGATGCTGGACATAGTGCTGCTACTGCTGCTGCTAAGTCGCTTCAGTCGTGTCCGACTCTGTGCAACCCCATAGATGGTAGCTCACCAGGCTCCCCTGTCCCTAGGATCCTCCAGGCAAGAACACTGGAGTGGGTTGCCATTTCCTTCTCCAATGCATGAAAGTGAAAAGTGAAAGTGAAGTCACTCAGTCATGTCCGACTCTTAGTGACCCCATGGACTGCAGCCTACCAGGCTCCTCTGTCCATGGGATTTTCCAGGCAAGAGTACTGGAGTGGGGTGCCATTGCCTTCTCCAGGACATAGTGCTAGTAAAGGCTTAAAAATAGTGGCTAGTTTTCTTTTTGTGGTTATTATTTATTACAGTAAAAATAGGCTTCTTCTGTGCATTTCAAGTTGCTTATCTGATATTTCAAAATGAATACCAAGTTGATAAATATGAAAGCTAGCTTTATCTGTGTTGGAAACCAGCACTTATTTGTACCCAAAGTGATTCTTTGAATTCAAGATATTATTTTTAAAAAAGGTCCTTTGGATAAGCTAAATCATCAATATAAGAACAATGTATCATGAATTAAAGTACCATAGATATCAATACAGAATAAAGGAGATTGCAAGTTATTTACAGTTATTATGTAGTGTGGATTAAAAAAAATTTTTTTATACTGTTTAAGTGCCATTTTCCATCTTGTAAGAATTGGACATTTGGTGTTTTCCTTTATTTTATGCAAGCTACACATTTATTTCATTATCTCATATATGCATTATCAAAATTTGTTGGAAAGTTTCAGTAGAAGAACACTTCTATTATTGTATTTCAATATTTTTCAAAAATAAAAGCTGTTTATGATAGTGATTCAAAGATTATTTTTGTAAAGAAGTAAAAGCAAATGAGACTATTAATATTACTTTAAATAACAAAATCTTAAAAATTTTTTATTGTTAATCATCTAGGCACAATCAGAGTTAAGTCAGTAATTATTTATTTGGTAATCTGTAGTATACAGAGTAACCTATGAAATGTGTAGATTACTCCTGCTTCTCAGAAAAAAATGTTTCAAAATTATGAACTTACTGAATATTTCTACAACCATTTATTTTTAAATAAATTAGAACCTGTAACATAAAGGTATTCTATGATCTATTTTTATTTAATATTTTAAAATAAAAAGTAGTTTTTAAAGAAATATGCCCTTAATTAAGTTTACTTATTTATTTTTTAATGGAAGGATAATTGCTTTACAGAATTTTGTTGTTTTCTATCAAACCTCAACATGAATCAGCCATAGGAATTCATATATCTCCCCCTCTGGAACGTCTCTGCCATTTCCCACCCCATCCCACTCCTCTTCGTTGATACAGAGCCCCCGTTTGAGCTTCCTGAGCCATACAGCAAATTCCCATTGGCTATCTATTTTGCATATGGTAATATAACTTTACATATTACTCTTTCCATACATTTCACCCTCTCCTCTGCTCTCCCCATGTCCATAACTCTATTCTCTATGTCTACTTCTCCATTGCTGCCCTGCAAATAAATTATTTGGTACCATCTTTCTAGATTCTGTAGTGGATTGCCATTTCCTTCTCCAGGGGATCTTCTCAACCCAGGAATCGAACCTGGGTCTCCAGCATTGCAGGCAGACGCTTTACCGTCTGAGCCACCAGGGAAGCCCTATACATGCATTAATATATGATATCTTTCTCTTTCTAACTTACTTCACTCTGAAAAACAGGCTCTAGGTTCATCCACTTAACTAGAAACTGACTCAAATTTCTTTTTATGGCTGAGTAATATTGCATTGTGTACA
>NW_011494678.1:115462-124655 GCF_000754665.1 Bison bison bison | reverse complement strand
GTGTCTTTATCTATTCATCTGTCAGTGGACATCTAAGTTGCTTCCACGTTCTAGCTATTGTACATAGTGCTGCAATGAACAATGGGATACATGTGTCTTTTTCAACTTTGGTTTCCTCTGGGTATATGCCTAGGAGTGGGATTGCTGGGTCATATGGTGGTTTTATTCCTAGTTTTTTCAGGAATCTCCATACCATCTTCCATTGTGGCTGTATCAATTTACATTCCCACCAACAGTTCGAGAGGGTTCCCTTTTCTCCACACCCTCTCCAGCATTTATTGTTTGTAGATTTTTTGATGATTGACATTCTGACTGGTATGAAGTGATATCTCATTGGTGTCTCATATTTAATATTTAAATAAAAAGTATATTTTTAAAGAAATATGCCCTTAATTCAGTTTTGAAGTGAAAGTGTAGTTGCTCAGTTATGTCTGACTCTTTGCAATCCCATGTACTAGCACACCAGGCTCCTCTGTCAATGGGATTCTCCAGGCAACAACACTGGAGTGGGTAGCCACTCCCTTCTCCAGGGGATCTTCCCAGCCCAGTGACTGAACCCAGGTCTCTCACACTGCAGGCAGATTCATTACCATCTGAGCCACCAGGGAAGCCAATTAAGCTTTGGGTTGCTTTAATTTTGAAAATACAGATATTTACATTTTAGTCTTACTTAGACCCTTTGACAAGCAGGTGATTGTTAGGAATCTGTTTAGTCACCTCTTTCTTTTATTTTCCCCCTAAGTATTACCATTATCTACTTCTCTAGTTCTCCTTCTAAGCAGTGAGCTCCTTACTCACTGTGCAGGTCTTTCAAATTACACAGATTTGTTTCCTCAAGAGTCAGCACGTCCCATGTCCTAGAAATTTCAATCTCCAAGGTAGAAAGGTCACTTAGCATCACTGTTCCCCAGTGCCCTTTTGCATCAGATAAAGATAAGCTTATGTCACTCTATGTCTAGTCTTCCTATCCTGATTATTAGCCCCAAATGGAACTTTTGGCAACCAGCTGATTCATAAGTTCTGGCAAATTTGCACATCAGGGAATGAGGAGAAAGGGTATGAAGAGAAGGGCTCTCTCATTCTTTCTCTACTCTCTTTCTGAGCATCTTAGAGCATCTAGACTTTTTTGTTCATAGCAGAAACATTCACCTGAAACAAAAGTAAAAGGGATCCCACCTGCAGATTTTGCTACTGTTGGAATATATGGCAAAAAGTGTCTTACAAAGGACCAGTAGAAGTCAAAGAATCATTTATCTATCTACCTATATTTCAAGCTTTATTGGAATATAACTGACATATAATATTGCATAAGTTGAAGGTGTATAATGTGATGATTTGATACACTTAAATATTGTGAAATGATCCCCAAGTAGAGTTAGTTAATATTATGTCACCTCATGTAATTACCATTTCTCTTTTTGTAGTGAGACCATTTAAGATTCACTCTCTTAGGAAGTTTCTTTTCAGGTATAGACTTAAAATGGTTAGAGTTATACTTTTTCAACTTTATAGTGTGAAAGCAGTAAGCATTCAGTAAAAACCATTTTTCAATTTTGATCTTTCTCAGGTGAGTGTATAAAATTCTCCTGTGATGCTAAATAGCATCACCTAGCCACAGCTCCCATCCAAACATGTGATGATGAAGGTAAACAATTGATATATATACAGCCATTCTGTACTCATCCAACCTTTTTTTTTTTTTAAAGTACAGTATTCAGTAAATTACATGAGATATTTAAGGCTTTGTTACAAAATAGGCTTTGTGTTAGATTATTTTGCCCCATGAAGGCTAATGTATTTTGGGCATGTTTAAAGTGGGCTAGGCTAAGCATGCTGTTTGGTAGATGAGGCATATTAAAGGTATTTTTCACCTCATAATATTTTCAACTTATGATGGGTTTATCAAAATGTAGTGTTATCATCATGGAAAATTCTTAAAGAGATGGGATTACCAGACTACATTACTTGTATCCTGAGAAACTTGTATGTGGGTCAAGAAGCAACAGTTAGAACTGGACCTAGAACAACTGATTGGTTCAAGAATGGGAAAGGAGTACAACCAGGCTGCATATTGTCACCCAGATTATTTAATTTCTATGCAGAGTGCATCATGCAAAATACTGGACTGGATGAATCACAAGCTGGAATCAAGATTTGCCAGGAGAAATATCAACAACCTCAGATATGCAAATGATACCACTCTAATGGCAGAAAGTGAAGAGGAACTAAAGAGCCTTTTGATGAGCGTGAATGAAGAGGGTGAAAAAACTGGCTTAAAACTCAACATTCAAAATAGTGAGATCGTGGCATCCAGTCCCATCACTTCATGGCAAATAGAAAGGGAAAAAGTGGAAGCAGTGACAGATTTCTTTTTCTTGGGCTACAAAATCACTGCTGATGGTGACTACAGCTGGGAAATTAAAAGACGCTTGTTCCTTGGAAGGAAAGCTATGACAAACCTAGGAAGCATATTAAAAAGCAGAGACAGCACTTTGTCAACAAAGGTCTGTATTGTCAAAGTGATGGTATTTCCAATAGTCATGTTTGGATGTGAGAGTTAGACCATAAAGAAGATTGAGTGCAGAAGAATTGATGCTTTTGAATTGCGGCACTAGAGAAGATTCTTGAGAGGTCCATGGACTACAAGGAACTCAAAGCAGTCAATCCTAAAGGAAATGAACCCTGAATATTCACTGGGAGGACTGTTGAAGCTGAAGTTCCAATACCTCGGCCACCCATTGCAAAGAGCCAACTCATTCCCTGATACGGGGAAAGACTGAAGGCAAAAAGAGAAGGGGGCAGCAGAGGATGTGATGGTTAGATAGCATCACTGACTCAGTGGTCACAAATTTGAGCAAACTCTAGCAGATAGTGGAGGGCAGAGGAGCCTGGTGTGCTGCAGTCCACAGGGTTGCAAGAGTCAGACACAACTAAGTACCTGAACCACAACAACAACCCTATCACAAGTCAAGGAATATCTGTAGGTTGTTGTTTGTGTGTAGAAATTCAATTATATTTTGTATCTTACTTCTTTACTAAATTCATTGATTAGTTTTAACAGTTTTGTGTTTGTGTGTGTGTATGGAAGTGTTGCTTCATTGGAAAAGACTGTGATGCTGGGAGGGATTGGGGGCAGTAGGAGAAGGGGACGACAGAGGGTGAGATGGCTGGATGGCATCTCTGACTCGATGGATGTGAGTCTGAGTGAACTCCGGGAGTTGGTGATGGACAGGGAGGCCTGGCGTGCTGCGATTCATGGGGTCGCAAAGAGTTGGACACGACTGAGCGACTGAACTGAACTGAACTGAACTAATGGAGGTTTTATGATTTTATATAAGATCATGTCATCTGCAAACAGATAGTTTTTCTTCCTTTTGGATACATTCTTTTCTTCCCCCCTGATTCATCTGGCTAGGACTTCTTGTGTCATGTTGAATAGTAATGGGGAAAGTAGTTTCCTGTGTCTTGTTCCTCATCTTAGAGAAAAACTTTCAGCCTTTTATCATTGAGTATGAGGTTAACTGTGAGCTTGGTATATATATGACCTTTACTATATTGAGGTTCATTTCCCCAGTATGTTGAGCATTTTTTTTTTTTTTTCATGAAAAGAATTCTCTATTTTGCAGGTGTGTTTTTTTGCATCTATTGAGATGATTATACTTTTTTCTTTGTTTTATTCTATTAATATGGTATATTACATTGATTGATTTGTACATGTTGAACCATCCTTGCACCACAAGGATGCACTGTATCACATTTTCATTTCACTCATTGTACAATTCATCTCCAGAATTTCTGTTTGATTATTTTCTTATGATTTATTTTTGTTTAACTTCTCATTTTGTCCAGACATTGTTTTCCTAATTTAGTTGAATTGTCTTTCTTTGTTTTCTTATACTTTATCAAGCTTCCTTTAAACTACTATTTTGAATTATTTATCAAGCAGATCACAGATCTCCATGCCTTTGGAGTCAGTTACAGAAAGACTTCTGTGATCCTTTGATGGTGTCATGTTTCCTCAATTTTTCGTGTTTCTTGAATTTTTGTGTAGCTGTCTTTGCCTTTGCAGTTATTGTCACCTTCATAATTTACTAATTGCTTTTAAGAGAGAAGTACCTTTTGTCAGTCCTGCTGCAGATTCTGAGGCTTTCTTAGATGTTCTATGGATAATCCTGTTCCAAGCTTCTAGCTTCCCTTGGTGGGGGGATTTTTTAATTTGTGTGCCTTCTCTCCGTCCTACAGCCCATGAGGCCAGGTGCTGACAACCTTCCTTTTGCTTTTGCCTGTGGTCTCTCCCTGGCCTGCAGGTTAGGCCAGCTTTCTGCAAGTATTTATTGGTCATCTGCCAAAGCTCAGTCTCTCCACCTTCAGAACCATGCACGGAGTCAACCACGGGGTGGGGTGTGTGTGAGTGAGACACGTGGAATGCTGCAGATGCCTTTGGGCCACTTGGGAGAACTCATGGCAAGGTGTCCCCAGCAACTCATCATTGGGCTTCTTGATGGAGTCTGCAATGTAATTAATAGGATCCATATTCCTTTAATTTCCTCAAGAATGTTATCTGCCACTCCCTCAGCCTCTACCTGCTCATGAAGCTTACATGAGCTTCTATTCCAATGTCCCCCATGGCTGGAGAAACTGGGAACTCATCTTCGCCCTGAAGAAGATATCTCAGGCCAAGAAGATCTTTCTTGACTGTGAGATGTGACATCTTGCAGGAGAGTTGTTGTATGTAAGGTCAAAATCTTCCTCTTCCTCTGTCCAATATGAGTATCCTGCAAGCTCACATTTTTTTTTTTTTCCTCTAATGTTATGCTGGAATTAATCTGTTGGAAACCTAGACTTTCACAACAACTCTCTCATCCATGGCTAAAGAGCTTCCTGGACCATGGGTAAGAGGGGCTGGAGCCAGTTTACAAGCCACTGCAGGGTCCCAGGCTGTGATGAGGTCTGTGTGTCTATTACCTGACATGTGAATGGGCAGGACTCCTCCTGGGCCCCTTGATTTATAATGCTGAATTCTACAGCTCCCACAGAGGCACCTTCGTCCATGGATGGATGCCAAATTATTGTTGTTGAGCAGGATACAATGAGCTGTGTCTTCTTTAGCTATGTTGTTGACATCACTCCTCAGAATCATTTTTATTAAGAATGTTGAGGGAAAGAGAGCTAAGAGCACAAGTCACAGAGAGGAAATGCAAAGGGAATGAATGAGGGCATGGTCATTGTCTCAGATTGGACTTGTCTCAGGGCCTTGAGGAGCAAAGCTCTAAATGCAAGAAAGAAAGAAACTTTTTTATAGGGTTTTATTTTATGGGACAAAAGCAAGGTGATAAGAGACAAGGTGACAAAATGTGATGCAGCCTAGGAAAATGTCTCTGATATTACCGTGCACGATGTAATAAGGTTCCTTGGACTCTCTGGGGTTCCAGAGAAACTGGTGTCAATTATGCATCTTTTTGTGGGGTTTGGATATTGCAATGTTGCACCTTCACCACGAATGTCATCCTTAGCTCAGTGGGGCTTGGAAGCAAGGGAAGAACCAAGGGGCCCTCAGTTGGCTTAGAGGGCCACCAACATCAGCCAGGAAGGCCAGAACTTAATGTTCTAACCAAGAACTGTCTGCATTCCCCAAGATTCCCGGAAATAACTTGAAGATTTTGTGTGAAGGTAAGAGGTGACTGTATTCCATGAGCAAGTTAGGGAGATAATCCATGAAAAGTAGATTGCACTAAGTTATCAATACACTGGTGCTCTGGTATGCTATTTTCACAATGGTTCAAAAGATGAATGATCCTTAAAGTGAATACAATGCAAATGTAAGATTCGAAGCTAATTCTTCAAAAAGATTTTAATTACTTTTTATTCATCACATAAGTCTAATATTAGATTTACTTCCAAATATATTTTAAGAATATATCTAAGTGTGGTGAACCTGGTCCAGTGATAAAAATTAGTCTATGCTTTTCTTATTATATGGAGAAGGAAATGGCAACCCACTCCCATAGTCTTGTCTGGAAAATTCAAAAGAAGGAGGAGCCCGGTGGGCTACAGTTCATGGGGTCAAAAAAAGTCAGATGTGATTGAGTAACTATGCTTTCGATTTCACTTTTGTTATGACAAATTAAGCTTAGTATTCATTTAAAAAAGTATTTTTATCTCTATAACTATGAAATCTGCTTATTGTCTCAAGACATTTGATATGCTATACTTTCAAGTTTTCAAGAGTATTGGGGAAATTTATAATTATAATATTCTTAGAGAAAATTTATGTGAATATATATGGATGTGTATATATACGTACATATATATATATAACTTTTTACATGACTAAGACTTCTAACTGTTAATATGCTAATTTAATCTTTGTATATATGTGTATATATGTATATATATAATATTTTTACATGGAGAAGACTTCTAACTGTTTATATGCTAAGTGTCTTGCATACTTATATGTATTAGTTTGTATAACTCTGCTTTGTTTTGTATCTTGCTAAAATTAAAACATCTTTTATTCTTTCACACATTTTATACATATAAATATATATATATATACACATACATATATATATATAGTCTCCTTCTTTCTGCATTATGTAATTCAAGTTGCCCACACATTATCTTTTCTAGGAACTCCTAACAATAAGAATTTAACCTATCCGTGTAAGTTAACCATCTTCTGCTTCCAACAGTCACCAGTTCTAATTTTAAAAGCTTTGTCTTCATCCCAGTCCCCAAGGGTAAAAATCTTATAATCATTTTCACTTTCCCTTTCTGTTTTCCTCACTAGATCTAATCCATCACTAAGCTTTGACACTTTTTCTTGCTTGGTCTATTATATTTCTTGAGCCTCCTTTTCCAACTTAACAGTCAACACTTTATCCCAAGCATTCATGGTGTCCCATCTGCATAATGGTGCTAGAGACCTAGTTGCTTCATTGCCTTCAGGGTTTCTCCAGTAAGCTCAGTTCCCTTATATCCTCTGAAATAACTTTTCTTCAATGCTTAAAAAAAAAAACACTTTTTTTTCATAAAGTAATTTTCTTTCCTTCTATTCTTTTAAATGTAACTATTTCATCTTTGCTTTCAGAGTCCTACTGTCCGTTGCTTTTCCTACCTTATCACCCTTGCTCTTTAGATTTTCTGCTCCTGTCAGGTTAAACATGCATTCCTTCTCTATGCTTGACCATTTTAACTCCCAGCCATCAGGTCAGATTTCTCCTTTCCCACAGCTTTTCTGTATCTTAAACTCCAAATTCCTTAAGTATTTATTAACAGCAATGATTAAGTACAATATGATATGTTCATGTAATAAGAGACCATGAAGCCCCTGAGAATATTTTACACATAGTTTTAAATTCATAAGCTGGGTGATAAATATTTTCAAGTGGGAGAAAATGGATTAAAAATCATTTTAAGAGTATTTTAACTCAGGTTTCCTGGGACCCCAGACTTTGAGATAGACATTTGCTAACACAAAGTCCTGTGAACACTGTCATTTGGATCAATAACTTTAGGGGACTCAGGGAAGCAGGATTGAACTGAGGAAGTTGTTGAACTATAATATGGTTGAAACAACGGAATCAACCAATTTCATAAGAGCTCTTCTTTTGAGGATGGTTGTCAGAGAGCCACTCAGCTAAGGGCTAACAGCTCCAACACTCCCAGCAGCTGGGAAGTGAATGCCTTGGGCTGAAGGGATACCTGGGAGGCATGGCATAGCTTCCATAGAGATGGAGATAGTACCTTTAAAAAATAACAGAATCATAGGAACAAGAGCCACAAAGAAACACAGGAACATGTTTATTATCTCCAGTTGGTGGTTTAGCCACTAAGTTGTGTCTGACTCTTGTGACCCTATGGACTGCAGCCTGCCACTCTCCTCTGTTCATGGAATTTCCCAGGCAAGAATACTGGAGAAGGTTGCCATTTCCTTCTCTCAGGGATATTCCTGACCCAGGGGTCAAACCCAGGGGTCCTACATTGCAGTGGATTCTTTACTGACTGAGCCACTAGGGAAGCCCTTATTTCCAGTTAGTAGGATTACAACTGACTTTTATGTAGTCTTATTTAAATTTTCTAATATTCTGTACTTATGCTTACTCACTCAGTCATGTCCAACTCTTTGCGACCCCATGGATTGTAGCCTGCCAGGCTCCACTGTCCTTGGAATTCTTCAGGCAAGAATACTGGAGTGGGTTGCTATATCCTACTCCAGGGGATCTTCTGACCCAGGGATCCAACCAGTATCTACTGCATTGGTAGACAGATTCTTTACCAATGCGCCACTTAGGAAGTCAAAAGTAATATATGTTATTTAAAAAAACTCACCTTTAATATTTTTCCTCAACTATAATTTTTATTAAGCAAAACGATTTCTCTGTCTGTCTTAAGCATTTTCTTCTGGTCAAATTTTCACTTTTTGTTTATTACTACAACTTCTAAGATGTTCTATGTCTCTCTCAGGTAGATAATAACTTCTTAGGAATAGGTGTCACGTCTAAATGAATTTTTTTGTTTCTCTTTTTTATTATGATTATATATATGGTGGTGGTGGTTTAGTCCCTAAGTCATATCTGACTCTTGTGACCACATGGACTGTAGCCCCACCAGGCTCCTGTGTCCACGGGATTCTCCAGGCAAGAATACCAGTGTGGGCTGCCATTTCCCTCTCCAGATTATACACACACACACACACACACACACATATAAAACATACTTAAAGCTGCTAATATGAGGTTATGTGTAGAGTAGATGAGTATGTCCTTAAACAACTGGAGGAAAGGAAATTCAGAGCTAAATTAGGGCTAATTTTAACAAACAGCCACAAGTTACCAGCAGATCCTGCCTTAGAAGCAATATTCTGCTTACAGTTTAGGTTTTCAGCCATTGTCTACATAACCCCTAAAAAATCCCATCAGTCTGTGTTGCAAAGTAATAGCTGAAATAAATTTGTAAGCCTAAAACTAAGAGTGTTGCTAAGTCGCTTCAGTCATGTCTGACTCTGTGCGACCCCAGAGACGGTAGCCCACCAGGCTCCCCTGTTCCTGGGATTCTCCAGGCAAGAGTACTGGAGTGGGGTGCCATTGCCTTCTCCATTTACTGCATACTAGGTTAATAAAAATTTGGTCATTTCTACTGGCAATATGTGAAACCATTTCTCTGCTATATTTTAAGGCTGTATTAATAC
>NW_011494678.1:114447-115356 GCF_000754665.1 Bison bison bison | reverse complement strand
CCAGGCAAGAACACTGGAGTGGGTTGCCATTTCCTTCTCCAATGCATGAAAGTGAAAAGTGAAAGCAAAAAGTGAAAGTGAAGTCGCTCAGTCCTGTCCGACTCTTAGCGACCCCATGAACTGCAGCCTACCAGGCTTCTCCATCCATGGGATTTTCCAGGCAAGAGTACTGGAGTGGGGTGCCATTGCCTTCTCCATTTACTGCATACTAGGTTAATAAAATTTGGTCATTTCTACTGGCAATATGTGAAACCATTTCTCTGCTATATTTTAAGGCTGTATTAATACATTTAAAATATTTTATCAATATATTATTTTCAAAAAGTACTCCATGGTTAAACTTGTTTTAAACACTGTTCTACTGTGTAAAAACAATGACTGCTGTGCCCAATTTTGTTTCACTTGTTGTCATGTTTCTCTAGTTTTTCTTAAAATTGGAGGAAGTTAGAGTTCAGTACACACAGGCAAAGTCATATCTGACTCTTTGTGATCCCATGGACTGTAGCCCACCAGGCTCCTCTGTCCATGGAATTCTCTAGGCAAGAATACTGGAGTAGGTTGCCATTCCCTGCTCTAAGAGTAACTTTGGTTATTCTTGAGATTGATCTGTTAAGGTTGGCACAGATAATTGATCTCTTGTATTGGAATATACGTCAAGGCTGTATATTGTCACCCTGCTTATTTAACTTCTATGCAGAGTACATCATGAGAAACGCTGGACTGGAAGAAGCACAAGCTGGAATCAAGATTGCCGGGAGAAATATCAATAACCTCAGATATGCAGATGACACCACCCTTATGGCAGAAAGTGAAGAGGAACTAAAAAGCCTCTTGATGAAGGTGAAAGAGGAGAGTGAAAAAGTTGGCTTAAAACTCAACATGCAGAAAACAAAGATCATGGCATCTGGT
>NW_011494678.1:113930-114284 GCF_000754665.1 Bison bison bison | reverse complement strand
AAAGGAGAGGGGGACGACAGAGAATGAGATGGCTGGATGGCATCACCAACTCAATGGATGTGAGTTTGAGTGAACTCTGGGAGTTGGTGATGGACAGGGAGGCCTGGCATGGGGTCGCAAGGAGTAGGACACGACTGAGCGACTGAACTGAACTGATTGGAACTTCGAGAGGAGCAACCCCACATCGAAGGAGCAGTGGCTGCCTGGGCGCAGGAGGGCCTAGAAGAGCTACTCCATGTAAAAGATCAGGAGGGGTGGCTGTGAAGAGATATCCCTCGTCCAAGGTAAGGAGCAGTGGCTGCACTTTGCTGGAGCAACTGTGAAGAGATACCCCACGTCCAAGATAAGAGAAAC
>NW_011494678.1:82778-113797 GCF_000754665.1 Bison bison bison | reverse complement strand
TCACACTAGGACCACAGCCTTGTCTAACTCAATGAAACTAAGCCATGCCCTGTGGGGCCACCCAAGATGGGTGGGTCATGGTGGAGAGGTCTGACAGAATGTGGTCCACTGGAGAAGGGAATGGCAAACCACTTCAGTATTCTTGCCTTGAAAACCGCATGAACAGTATGAAAAGGCAAAATGATAGGATACTGAAAGAGGAACTCCCCAGGTCGGTAAGTGCCCAATATGCTACTGGTGATCAGCGGAGAGATAAGTCCAGAAAAAATGAAGGGATGGAGCCAAAGCAAAAACAATACCCAGCTGTGGATGTGACTGGTGATAGAAGGAAGGTTCAATGCTGTAAAGAGCAATATTGCACATGAACCTGGAATGTTAGGTCCATGAATCATGGCGAATTGGAAGTAGTCAAACAGAAGATGGCAAGAGTGAACATCGACATTCTAGGAATCAGCGAACTAAAATGGACTGGAATGGGTGAATTTAACTCAGATGACCATTATATCTACTACTGCGGGCAGGATTCCCTTAGAAGAAATGGAATAGCCATCATGGTCAACAAAAGAGTCCAAATGCAGTACTTGGACGCAATCTCAAAAATGACAGATGATCTCTGTTCGTTTCCAAGGCAAACCATTCAATATCACAGTAATCCAAGTCTATGCCCCAACCAGTAATGCTGATGAAGCTGAAGCTGAACGGTTCTATGAAAACCTGCAAGACCTTTTAGAATTAACACCCAAAAAGATGTCCTTTTCATTATAAGGGACTGGAATGCAAAAGTAGGAAGTCAAGAAACACCTGAAGTGACAGGCAAATTTGGCCTTGGAATATGGAATGAAGCAGGGCAAAGGCTAATAGAGTTTTGCCAAGAGAATGCACTGGTCATAGCAAACACGCTCTTCCAACAACACAAGAGAAGACTCTATAAATAGACATCACCAGATGGTGAACACCGAAATCAGATTGATTATATTCTTTGCAGTCAAAGATGGAGAAGCTCTATACAGTCAGCAAAAATAAGATCAGGAGCTGACTGTGGCTCAGATCATGAACTCCTTATTGCCAAATTCAGACTTAAATTGAAGAAAGTAGGGAAAACCATAGACCACTCAGGTTTGACCTAAATCAAATCCCTTATGATTATACAGTGGAAGTGAGAAATAGATTTAAGGGACTAGATCTGATAGATAGAGTGCCTGATTACCTATGGATGGAGGTTCGTGACATTGTACAGGAGACAGGGATCAAGACCATCCCCATGGAAAAGAAATGCAAAAAAGCAAAATGGCTGTCTGGGGAGGCCTTACAAATAGCTGTGAAAAGAAGAGAAGTGAAAAGCAAAGGAGAAAAGGAAAGATATAAGCATCTGAATGCAGAGTTCCAAAGAATAGCAAGGAGAGATAAGAAAGCCTTCCTCAGCAATCAATGCAAAGAAATAGAGGAAAACAACAGAATGGGAAAGACTAGAGATGTCTTCAAGAAAATTAGAGATACCAAGGGAATATTTCACGCAAAGATGGGCTTGATAAAGGATAGAAATGGTATGGCCCTAACAGAAGCAAAAGATATTAAGAAGAGGTGGCAAGAATACACAGAAGAACTGTACAAAAAAGATCTTCATGACCCTGATAATCACAATGGTGTGATCACTCACCTAGAGCCAAACATCCTGGAATGTGAAGTCAAGTCGGCCTTAGGAATCATCACTAGGAATAAAGCTGGTGGAGGTGATGGAACTCCAGTTGAGCTATTTCAAATCCAGGAAGATAATGCTGTGAAAGTGCTGCACTCGATATGCCAGCAAATTTGGAAAACTCAGCAGTGGCCACAGGAATGGAAAAGGTCAGGTTTCATTCCGATTCCCAAAGAAAGGCAATGCCAAAGAATGCTCAAACTGCCACACAATTACACTCATCTCACACGTTAGTAAAGTAATGCTCAAAATTCTCCAAGCCAGGTTTCAGCAATATGTGAACCGTGAGCTTCCAGGCATTCAAGCATATTTTAGAAAAGGCAGAGGAACCAGAGATCAAATTGCCAACATCCACTGGAAAAAAGGAAGAGAGTTTCAGAAAAGTATCTATTTCTGCATTATGACTATGCCAAAGATTTGACTGTGTGGATGATAATAAACTGTGGAAAATTCTGAAAGAGATGGGAATACCAGACCACCTGACCTGCCTCTTGAGAAACCTATATGCAGCTCAGGAGGCAACAATTAGAATTGGACATGGAACAACAGACTGGTTCCAAAGAGGAAAAGGAGTATGTCAAGGCTGTATATTGTCTCCATGCTTTTATAACTTATATGCAGGGTACATGATGAGAAACGCTGGGCTGGAAGAAGCACAAGCTGGAATCAAGATTGCTGGGAGAAATATCAATAACCTCAGATATGCAGATGACACCACCCTTATGGCAGAAAGTGAAGAGGAACTAAAAAGCCTCTTGATGAAAGTGAAAGAGGAGAGTGAAAAAGTTGGCTTAAAACTCAACATTCAGAAAACTAAGATCAAGGCATCTGGTCCCATCACTTCATGGGAAATAGATGGGGAAACAGTGGAAACAGTGTCAGACTTTATTTTTCTGGGCTCCCAAATCACTGCAGATGGTGATTGCAGCCATGAAATTAAAGGACACTTACTCCTTGGAATGGAGAAGGAAATGGCAACCCACTCCAATATTCTTGCCTGGAGAATCCCGTGGATGGAGGAGCCTGGTAGGCTACAGTCCATTGGGTGGCAAAGAGTTGGACACGACTGAGCAACTTCACTTTCACTTTCACAGAGAACATTGTGTTTGGTTCAAGTTTTTATGGATCAAAAACCAAAGGAAGTATGTTTCTGTGTATATACAGAACCATACATGTATGTGTATATATACGTTTGTGTGTGTATGTATATACCACATACACACACATGCGCAAACACACATATAAATCCTTCTTTAAGACAAATAATCTAAAAAAGTCTATAAATAGAGGAAGGTATACAGAGGAGCCTGGAAGGCTGCAGTCCATGGGGTCACTGAGGGTCAGACACGACTAAGCGACTTCATTTTCACTTTTCACTTTCATGCATTGGAGAAGGAAATGGCAACCCACTCCAGTGTTCTTGCCTGGAGAATCCCAGGGACGGGGGAGCCTGGTGGGCTGCCGTCTATGGCGTTGCACAGAGTCGGACGCCACTGAAGCTACTTAGCAGCAGCAGCACTCCTTGGAAGGAAAGTTATGAGCAGCCTCGATAGCATATTCAAAAGCAGAGACATTACTTTGTCAACAAAGGTCTGTCTAGTCAAGGCTATGGTTTTCCAGTGGTCGTGTATGGATGTCAGAGTTGGACTGTGAAGAAAGCTGAGCATCGAAGAATTGATGCTTTTGAACTGTGGTGTTGGAGAAGACTCTTGAGCGTCCCTTGGACTGCAAGGAGATCCAACCAGTCCATTCTAAAGTCCTGGGTGTTCTTTGGAAGGACTGATGCTAAAGCTGAAAGTCCAACACCCTGGCCACCTCATGCGAAGAGTTGACTCATTGAAAAAGACTCTGATGCTGGGAGGCATTGTGGGCAGGAGGAGAAGGGGGTGACAGAAGATAAGTTGGCTGGAGGCATTACCGACTCGATGGACATGAGTTTGGGTGAACTCCAGCAGCTGGTGATGGACAGGGAGGCCTGGCCTGTTGCGATTCATGGGGTCGCAAAGAGTTGCACATGACTGAGCGACTGAAATGAACTGAACTGAACTGATTGGAACTTCAGCTTGGCTTACTTATTGTATGTTTGCTTCAAACGTAGAATGATAAACCCCATATGGTAGTATAAATAAATCTTTTAAAAGGTAAAAGTAGTGTAAAAATATTTTAAAAGGTTGAAATGAGTGTAGGTGTTTTACAAGCTCCATGAGCCATTGATTTTTCAGTTTTAGAATAGCTGTTATTCATTAAGTAATAGTTTGTATAAGGAATCATTATGAGAACACTTTTTAAATAAGCAAGATATTTGCAACTCTAATAACTCTTTTTCTAACTTGAAATTAAAGGGAAAAAAAGACAGAAATATATATTTTTACTCTCTGTCTAATTCAAGAAAACTTGAGTCAAAATAAACTAGATATAGCTGATAGGGTCATTTAAGATATTCCTTAGAAATAGCTTCAAGCCACAAGGTTGTATTGAGCTTGAAGTTATTTAGTCCAAATAAATAAAATCTGCCCTCCTAACAGAGGACAGTTACAAACTCATGCTTATCACTAAAGATTCACTAAAACTCAGTATTTTCTTGTTATGCATTTCAGGAGAAACACAATTTCAAAATACAAGTAGAATTTCTAAGAATATGTTCACAGCATAAGTCAATTAGTTTTATAGGCTTTAAAAAATTTCAAGCAGTAAGAAAGCTAATTTGATTTAAATATTGGCTTAAATTTAGGATTTTATGTTTAGTAATATTCTAATACATTATATAATTTACTAACAGTTCTGAAAATGTTTAAAGTACATTTTTAAATGAAAAAATAGGTTTCCTTATGGCTTTGTTTTCTTGCTTAATACAAATCATCTAGTTTATCTTACATTAAATTTCAGATACTTGTCTAAAAGTGTATCTTATTACCCACTTCCTTCCCCCAGTCTTCAGGTTAAATCACTTTTTTTCATTGCTTGTGTTACTATTCTATACATATGTTTTCTCTATTAACATAGGGCTAATCATCCTATAACACTTGATGTGATCTTAGATTCTGCCTCCTCATTCACTTGACAAAGCCTATTATCATTCTACATTTCCTTGGCCTCAGTGATCACTCTTGAATGTTGCTTCTTTGCATTTTCTTTTTCCATTGCCTTAGCCTAGGTCTTCATCACACCATGAGCTTTAAAAATCCTTCCTTACGTCACTCTGAAGTCTGTCGTTGGTTTCACCACTAGTTGACCACACTCTCCATAAACTTGATTATTTAAATCTTCTGTTGCTTTCTTATTGCCTAAAGAATAAAACTTAAATTATCTCAGAAAGAGAAACATAAGACTTCACTACCTGGTTCTCCCTTTTTTCCAGACTTGCCGCCCATTACTTTCCCTCAGGCATTCTCTAACCTTCTTTGATCAAGAAGGTAGATGTGGGAAGGAGGCTCACGGGATATGTAGAAAGATAAAGGCACCTGATTAATCAGCCAGAAAATAAAGAACCTTCTGGCTGCCTTTGTGATGTCAGATGTTGGAGCATATCACCTTTCCTTCCCCAATTAACCTATATTCCCAATGTTCTAAACTTCTTATAATTTTTCATATTACTAGCAATATTTGAACTTTTTATCTTAAGACTTTTAGTTCAAATGCAGTTTTCAGCCATTTTTTAATTTGATTGAATTTACTGGGTCTTTGAGTTCCACCTAAAATGCCACCTCTTCAGAGAAATTTCTTCAGTACTTTTAGGAAGTGCTTTTCTGTTGTTTTTATTTTCATAGCTGTGAACTCATATTTATATGAGTTACATTTCTAGCACTTATAAAGCTATATTAATATCTGTCCTTTGGCTGGATAGTGAGTTGATCTCCATATCCATGATATCTAGCTCAAGGATAGGAGCTCAATAAAATTTTGCTAATTGACTGAACAAATACGACAATGTTCCGAAACTTGAGAAGGCTGTGGGGGATATGCATAGCAGAGTCCATCTGAAACAATGAGAAAATGTCTTCTCTTACAACTATGTTAATTTCAGGGCATCAGAGAAATAGCTTAAGCAGAAGATCAATGAGAGTCCTAATTAGAACTGTAACCATGGTAATAGAAATAAAGAGAGAAAATGAATAATATTGTTGAGATAGAATCAAAATATCCAGGTGATGTTTGATAAAAGAGATAATAGGAGAAAAGGGTAATGATAACCTTATTTTTGAGATAGTTTTTAAGTATATAAATATTTTAGATTTTGTATTTATCATTTGCAACTATGTATTCTTTTATACCTAGTGAACAAATCATTGAATATATTTTCAACAATTTATGTTAGTTAAAAAAAATTGTGATAATGTTCAGTATTTTTAAGTAGAGAATTATTTCAGTGTAAGCAAGTAAATCTAAGATGAAAAAACAAAAAGTAGTCACTTTATGCAAAAAACAAATTTTCAAAATCAACACTGGCAGCAAATGAAAAGGTGATTAAATATTAGAAGATCTAGGTCCTAGTTTCAGATCAAACTTCTGTCACCATGACTTTGGGAAATTGAGTTGTTTTCCAGTTTCATTAACCAACTTAGTAAAACATCAGCTTCTATGAATTTTTATAACTCCAGAAGATTATTTAAATTTGACTTTTTAGCCACCATCCTTCAAATAAAGAAATACATTGATTTTCATTTGAAACAAGATTTAAAGAAAACATCTGACTGTCAGTGGGGTGCTTTTTCTAACAATTTTTGTAGTTTACTATTCAAAGAAATTTATTTTTTCTCAGATAAGAAAAGTCAAATATCTCCCACTTAGTTTCTCTTTGGTTACATTCTTATAGTTTGTCTGAATCGAAGACTATGTGATTGAATTTTAAACCATCTAATAAGTCTATCTGAATCTTCCCTCTAGTGTAGACTTTCTAACTAGTCCTAAGCTGCTGCTAAGAAATAAACAAATCGTCTAAAAGTCTATGCTTGAAAATTTCTATTAAATACACACATATATGATTTTAAAACTACTCAAATTTGCAAATATGAATTAAGTTACTAAACATTCAATCATTTATTCATTCAAAATATTTTGTGTCTTGATGGAAAAGAGTACTTTAAGTACCTCAATGTATAAGACAGATATAGCAATGGCCCTAAAATTAATGCATTAGAAGCCATTTTTCACCCATATTGCAGTTCAAGTGAGTTTTTGGATTTAGTACTCCATATGCTGATGCAGAGATCATGGATCCTGCCTGCTGTTGGGTTTTCAATGTCTGTCACTAGATTGTTTACAATGGTCTGGGTGATTAACAGAGATCCTTGAGGGTCTCAGGATGGTTTAAAAGCCAGGCATGAAAGCATTCTGGAAGACTTCTGCCCACATTCCAATAGCTGACACTAGCCAGATGACCACATCTAGCGCCAGGGAGGCAGGAAATACAGTCTGTGTGTCCAAGAGGAAAAGAAATTAAGACTTATAGTCATATATTATTACCTATGCCAAACAAAATATTCTCCTTCTCATGGAGCTGGTACACTATTGGGAGAACCAGCAATAATCAATTAAACAAGTAAATGAAAAAGCTAATTTCGGATCGTGACAAAAGTTCCAAAGAGAATTAAAGCTAAATGCTATGATAAAAACAACAGAGATGGAGAAAGTTAATGTGGATTGGGTGGTCAAGGAAATGTTCACAGGGTGAAAAATTCAAGAGATTAGATCTGATAGACAGTGCCTGAAGAACAATGGATGGAGGTTCCTGACATTGTACAGGAGGCAAGGATCAAGAGCATCCCCAGGAAAAAGAAATGCAAAAAGGCAAAATGGTTGTCTGAGGAGGCCTTACAAATAGCTGTGAACAGAAAAGTGAAAAGCAAAGGAGAAAAGGAAAGATATAAGTATCTGAATGCAGAGTCCAAAGAATAGCAAGAAGAGCTAAGAAAGCCTTCCTCAGCGATCAATGCAAAGAAATAGAGGACAACAACGGAAGGGGAAGACTAGAGATCTCTTCAAGAAAATTAGAGATACCAAGGGAACATTTCATGCAAAGATGGGCACAATAAAGGACAGAAGTGGTATGGACCTAACTGAAGCAGAAATATTAAGAAGAGGTGGCAAGAATACACAGAAGAACTGTACAAAAAAGATCTTCATGACCAAGATAATCACAATGGTGTGATCACTCACCTAGAGCCAGACATCCTGGAATGTGAAGTCAAGTGGGCATTAGGAAGCATCACTATGAACAAAGCTGGTGGAGGTGATGGAACTCCAGTTGAGCTATTTCAAATCCTGATGCTGTGAAAGTGCTGCACTCAATATGCCAGCAAATTTGGAAATCTCAGCAGTGGCCACAGGACTGGAAAAAGTCAGTTTCATTCCAATCCCAAAGAAAGGCAATGCCAAAGAATGCTCAAACTACCGCACAATTGCACTCATCTCACACGCTAGCAAAGTAGTGGTCAAAATTCTTTAAGCCAGGCTTCAACAGTATGTGAACTGTGAACTTCCAGATGTTCAAGCTGGTTTTAGGAAAGGCAGAGGAACCAGAAATCAAATTGCCAATATCTGTTGGATCTTAAAAAAAGCAAGAGAGTTCCAGAAAAACATCTATTTCTGCTTTATTGACTATGCCGAAGCTTTGACTGTGTGGATCACAACAAACTGTGGGAAATTTTTAAAGAGATGGGAATACCACACCACCTGACCTGCCTCTTCGGAAACCTGTATGCAGATCAGAAAGCAACAGTTAGAACTGGACATGGAACAACAGACTGGTTCCAAATCGGGAACGGAGTACGTCAAGGCTGTATATTATCTCCATGCTTATTGAACTTCTATGCAGAGTGAATCATGAGAAACGCTGGGCTGGAAGAAGCACAAGCTGGAATCAAGAGTGCCGGGAGAAATGTCTATAACCTCATATATGCAGATGACACCACCCTTATGGCAGAAAGTGAAAAAGAACTAAAGAGCCTCTTGATGAAAGTGAAAGAGGAGAGTGAAAAAGTTGGCTTAAAACTAAACGTTCACAAAACTAAGATCATGTCATCTGGTCCCATCACTTCATGGCAAATAGATGGGGAAACAATGGAAACAGTGAGAGACTTTATTTTGGAAGGCTCCAAAATCACTGCAGATGGTGACTGCAGCCATGAAATTAAAAGATGCTTGTTCCTTGGAAGAAAACTTATGACCAATCTAGACAGCATATTAAAAGGCAGAGACATTACTTTGCCAACAAATGTCCATCTAGTCAAAGCTATGGTTTTTCCAGTAGTCATGTATGGATGTGGTAGTTGGACTATAAAGAAAGCTGAGTGCCAAAGGATTGATGCTTTTGAATGTTGGAGAAGACTCTTGAGAGTCCCTTGAACTGCAAGGAGATCCAGCCATTCCATCCTAAAGGAGATCAGTCCCGGGTGTTCATTGGAAGGACTGATGCTGAAGCTGAAACTCCAACACTTTGGTCATCTGATGCAAAGAACTGACTTATTTGAATAGACGCTGATGCTGGGAAAGATCAAAGGCAGGAAGAGAAGGGGATGACAGAGGATGAGATGCTTGGATAGCATTACCAACTCAGTGGGCATGAGTTTGAGTAAGCCCTGGGAGTTGGTGATGGACAGGGAGGACTGGTATGCTGCAGTTCATGGGGTTTCAAAGAGTCAGACATGACTGAGTGACTGAACTGAGCTGTATTGAGCCAAAATCTAAATTATAAAAAAAAAAAAAGGAGAGATTACTATGATAAGATATAGGTGTAGATTGCTCCAGGGAAAGCGAGTATCAAGTACTGTGTGCTAAGTTGAAACTAGCTTTTGTTTTTAAACAACACGAATAAGACTTGTGGGATTGTGGTAGAGTGATATGGGATCCAAAAATGAGTAAGAGCTGGCTCATTAAAGTCTTTTAGGTGATAGTGTGGAGTTTTCACTTTGTATGAAATGCAGTGGGTGACCACAAAGCATTCATGAGAAAAGCAGCAATCAGATTCACATTGAGGAGATCACTCTCTTCATTATGTGATAAATAGGTTCAGAGGGGCAAGAAGGAAGTGGGAGGCCAATTCGTGAACTATTGCAACGGTCAAGTATGAAATGCTGCTGTGGACTAAGTTGGTAATACTAACATGTAACCCAGCAATTCTGCTACTGGGCACATAGCCAGAGAAAACCATGATTCAAAAAGACACATGTACCCCAATGTTCACTGATGCACTATTTATAATAGTCAGAATTTGAAAACAACCTAAATATCCAATAACAGATGAATGGATAAAGAAAATGTGATATATATATATATATATATACACACACATACACACATATATACAATGGGATATTATTCAGCCATACTAAAGAGCAAAATTTGGTCATTTGTAGAGAGTGGATGGGCCTAGAGATTGTCATACAGAGAGAAGTATCTCAGAAATAGAAAAACAAATACCATATATTAACACATATATGTGGAACCTGAAAAAGTTGGTATAGACAATCTTATTTACAAAGCAGAAGTAGAGACACAGACATAGAGAACAAACATATGAACACCATGAGACAAGTGGGGGTGTGATGAGTTGGGAGACTGGGACTGACATATGTATACACTATTGATACCATGTATAAAATAGATAACTAATGAGAACCTACTGTACAGCACAAGGGACTCTACTCAGTGCTGTGTGATGACCTAAATGGGGAGGAAATCCAAAAAAGAGGGGATACATATATATATACACAGACCATTTGCTGATTCACCTCGCTATACAGTAAAAACTAACACAACATTGTAAAGCAACTACACTCCAATTAAAAAAAGAAGCATTTAGCCTAAACTATTGAATACATTTTTAAAAGAGAGAGAGCTTGGAACAGTATTTAAAAATGAAGATAACAGATGATAGACTTTCTTTGACTTGTATATGGAGGTAGGTAAAGGGTAAAGAAGAATCAAAAATAATTTATGCTTTGGTCTTGATCAACAGAATGGATAATAGTGACATGTGGTGAGATGTGAAAGACAGAGAGAAACAGGTTTCTGGGAGGGATTCATATTTTTACCATAAATCAAGATTACCAAATCAAATTCATATTTTTACCATAAAGCTTTGAGACACCCAGTAGATAGCCAAGGAGAAATGACAGGTAGGTGATTGAGTATATGAGTGTAACAGCATGCTCTGTGCTCCCTTTAAGTTGCCCAGATAGATGACTAAATCTCCAAAGCTGAAGTAATGTTTACTGAACATGTTTAATGAGAGTCGCCAAAGTACGACTAGGTATACCTCCATCCTCAGGAGTTTTAGGAACAGGGAAGAAACATCTATAAAATTGGATATGAGGGTTTCCCTAGTGGTCCAGTGGCTAAGAATTTGCCTTGCCATGCAGGGAACATAGGTTCGACCCCTGGTCTGGGAAGATCCTACTTGCTGTGTAGCAACTAAACCTGTCTGCAGCAACTACTGAGCCCCGCTGCCACAACTACTGAAGCCCACAGGCCCTAGAGCCCATGCTCTACAAGGGAAGCCACCGAAATGAGAAGCCTGCGGACCGCAATGAAGAATATACTCAGGTTGCCGGAACAAAAGAAAACAGGTGTGCAGCCACAAAGGCTCAGTCCAGCCAAAACGAACTAACTAAATAAATAAATTAATTAAAAACTGGATGCAAGATTGAATTTTAAGCTGAGTTTGAGTGAATTAGTTTAATAGTGGAAAGTGACTTGAAAGGTATGTTTACTGCCATGGGCATTATTATGGGAATTTTAACCTATCATTCTGCTGCTGCTGCTAAATCGCTTCAGTCATGTCCGACTCTTTGTGACCCCATAGACGGCAGCCCACCAGGCTCCACCGTCCCTGAGATTCTCCAGGCAAGAACACTGGAGTGGGTTGCCATTTCCTTCTCCAATGCATGAAAGTGAAGTTGCTCAGTCATGTCCGACCCTCAGCGACCCCATGGACTGCAGCCTTCCAATTTTCCAGGCAAGAGTACTGGAGTGGGGTGCCATTGCCTTCTCCGACAATGGACTCTTGGAATCTACCAAAGTGTAGAGTTCAAACAAGGAAGAACAGCCATCAGAGGAGCTGTAAAACAGCAGTTTGATTACAGAAGGAAAACAGGGGAGGTGATTGTCTTAAAATTCTAGAGAATGTTTTAAAAAAGAGGGACTGGCCAATTATGTGGAAAGTTACTAAGGATGGGAGCAAACAGAAAAGTAACTACTACATTTTTCAGCATACATAATTCTTGTAAGACCTTAGTGAGGCAAGTTTCATTGACACTTTATTGGACAGGTTGAGGAAAGAAAATGGTATAAAGCTTGGAGAGAGGAAATTGGACATTTTGAAACATTCTGTGTGAATGAGAGTCCCAATACGGGATATGAACCAAAAGTGCAGTCTTAAGGATTCAAGATACTAGAGTATGTTTGCATGTTAATGGATAAAATGTAGAAGAAAAATTATTAACTCAAGATAAATTTTTATTCCGTGGGCCTCTTTGTCTGGGAGTATATATTCACATGTATATGGTAATGGCAATTATGCATTATGAGTGAGCCATTGCAAGATTCAGGAGCATTTTGAAGAGTTTGAACAGAAAAGTTGGTATGAAATGGTCATTTTTATGCAAGCGAATATTAATATATTCAGTAAAGGTGATAAGACAGTCACATTTGATTTCATGTTCATTTGAGATTTATGGTCATGGATTAAGGCTACTCAGCATTTGAAGATTTTTTTCCCCTACCTAGGCAGTAGCCCTATTATAGGCATAGAGTAGGTGAATACTTGGATTTAGCTTTTTATTTATTTATTTTTTATTTGGGCGGGAGCTATCTTTTAACTAGGGTTGTGGTCTTGTCGAGAAATTAATAAGAAGGGAGAGAAATGCAGGAAAATTGAGGTCAGTTGCAAAAGAGTCATTACAAAGATGGAGGGAAAAAATGATCTCATTCAAGTCAACTGTATTAGTTCTTAAATCTCCATTTCAAAAAACTAGCATAAATTTATACAGAAACCACTGTATTTAAAATTATAGTTGTTTTTATATTATTCAATCAAATGTTTGTTCAGTTAATCTCCAAATTATTTCAAGGAACAATTTAAAAACAAGGAAATAAAAATACATGATAGTTGATATTCATATATTGACATTTGGGAGGTAGGAAGATTTAACTGCAAGAAAGAAAATCTAAGCAACTTCTTCTTTCCCCAGAAATGATTAAAATAGTTTCTCTTGTAAAATTCCTTTGGTTAATTTGACTGTTTTGAGTCTTAAAAGTATGGTGAGCAAAGAATGTATTCATAATCCTTTTGGCAGTTTGGCTGCTATTCTCGTTCCTAGCTTTATAACACTGTACCATTCAAGGCTGGCCACAATAAAACAGTCAACAAAAATTAGCTGAACATCAGGTATTAATTCTGAACTTGGATGTTTTCATGGTATTTTCTAATTAGTTGTTATATGTTTTTAAAATCATGAACTGTTTATATTAATAAACATTCAAAAATATGAAGACAGGAGGAGTACTTTCTGTGAAGCAAATATTTTAGAACCTGATTTAATCACCAAAATAATTCTATAAGGCGAATACCCTTATCCCCATTTTAGACAATGGGAAACCAAGATTAAGAAAGTTTATATCATGTGCTCAAAGGCAGAAATTTAGTGAGTGACTGAACCTGGATTTGGGCACAGATCTGTCAGTCTACCAAATCCGTGTGCTTTTTGGGTCAGAAACTTGCCTCCAGGTTTCAAACTGAATGTCTGTATCAGTTTGATTTGTGCAACCACGTAATATTTAAACTAATGGATGTAATGAAAAACGGCATATAAACACATAATCTAGCTGTTCAATAATGTTTAAAGCAGACACAAAGCAATTCAAGTTTCTTCCTACACAATATAAGATTTCAAGATTAGTGGTATGTGGGTTTACTATTCACTAGCATTTGAAATTATTTTTGATCATATAAATTGGTCTTAATTTTACATTTATATATATATATATAATCCAATATTAAATCAAAGTCTATATGCTGCTGACTATGCAAACCAAGACTATGCTGTCTCTATTTTTGCAGCTCACTCAAATGAAACCAGATAATTCCATCTGTTTAATTCCCTTTGACCCAGTTCACAGTCACCTCTAAATGGATTCCAGAAATACCAGTTCTGCAGCTTGCAGAGTTTTCTTAAAGCAAGCCTAATGGATCAAAGTGTGTCATTCTATCTAGCACCAATTTATTCATCATGCAATAAATTCACATTTTGTGTTAGGCTTAACACAGTGCTTGGGAAAGGTAAAGCCAAAAATGTCTTGACCTCAAAGACATAAATATATTGATGTCATATTGATATGGGCATATATATAAAATGTATGAAGTATACATGGATACAGATTTAGATATGCATAAATACTTGTTGTTATTAATGTTTTATTGATAATAAGCTCTTGATATGAATTATCTCATTAAATTCTCCTTTTAGTCATTAATTGTTGGATAACAAATTATGCCCCAAACTAGCAGTTTAAAACTATAAACACGTATTATCTCACAGTTTCTGTTGATCAGGAGTCTAGGTGCAGCCACACAGGGCCCTCTGGCTCTAGGTGTCTCCTAAGGTTACACTCAAGTTGGCATTGGATCAGCAGGGCAGTAATTTCAAGGCTCACCAGGGGCTGAAGAACACACTTCTAAACTCACTTGGTTATTGGCGGGCCTCAGAAAATCTGCTTCCAGGTCCACTCAAATGGGTCTTCCCACAGAACTACCTTGTAACATGGCAACTGATTTTCTCCAAGGTGAACAAAGAAGAACCAGAGAGAGTACCCAAGATGGAAACCACAGTCATCTGTTACTTAATCTCAGAAGTGACATCATTGCTTCTGCCAGATTTTAAACATTAGAAGCAAGTCAAGAAGTTCAGCCCATAATTAAAGGGCTCGCATTACAAAAAGATATGAAAATCCTAAAGCCAGTGATCACTAGAGTCCATCTTAGAGACTGTCTTGCAGGCATGCTAAGTCATTTCAGTCATGTCTGACTCTTAGAGACCCTATGGACTGTAGCCTGCCAGACTCCGCTGTTCATGAGATTCCCCAGGACATACAGGAGTGGGTTTCCATGCCCTCCTCCAGGGATCTTCCTGACCCAGGAATCAAACCGGCATCTCCCACAGTTCCTGCACTGCAGGTGGATTCTTTACCATTGAACCACGGGGGAAATTCAGAGATTGTCTATTGCAATACTAAAAGAATAAATAAAACAGTCTTATGAGGCAAGTGCTATTTTACATAGGTAAGACAATTGAGACAAGATTGTTTAAATACCTTCTTCAATTTTGTATAGCTGAAAAAATGATAAGGCTAGGATTCAAAGAGTATTATTGCAAAGTATAAAAAGATTCCCATAAGTTAAAATTCAAACAGAGAAAAAAACACTTTATGCTAAGGAAAGAAACAAAATATAACCACAAAACAGAAATGCAAGTATGAAATTATATATAATATTAATAATGCAGAGAAATCGATTGAAAAGTTGGTAGGAAATCTAGTCGGAAAAATTGGTTGATGTTAGTAAGCTTTTAACATATGGTGAAGGAGTTTAGATTTATCAATAAGTGAAAAGTTATAATTTATTTTAAATTTTATTTGATTGTGGTTAGAATAGTTAGTCATCAATATTTTTAAAACAAGGAAATCACATATTCAAAGACTGGCTTTATGAAGATCTGTCTGGAAGTTTGTAGGATAGTCTGGCATTTTATGAAACAAAAGATGAACAGTCTGTTTCAATAGGCGTATATGCTGCCATGAGGGTCTGACCAAGGGCTAAGCCAATGGAAAGAACAGGCAATGTTATGTCTAAGATTTCTTGACTTAAAACAGTTAAGTAACATAAATTATTCCAAGGCTTTGAGAGAAGAATATGGTAAAAGAGGAAGTGCAATGAAAACTTCGAAGGGCAGGATTATCTAGATTTTTCACTTTTGTTCTCTGAAGACTAGAATAGGTCATCATAAATGCCCTTTCAATAAATAAATAACAGACACCACAATGTATTGGACAAAGATTCACTAAGATTAGCTCAAGCAAAAAAATAAACATAAGGGAAGGTTAAGATTATGTTTCGTGCTTGTAAAACACAGCCAGATTTCACAGGAACTAGAGAACATCAAGACCAAGGGCTACTGTGCTCACTTGGGTGTGAATGTTTGCTAAAACAATCTCTCTCTCTGTTTGTCTTTCTCTCTCTCCTTCTGGCTTTCTTTTTATCTCTGTCTCTTCATTTCTTTCCACCTTTGGATACGTAAAAATAAACACATCCTCTGCCTGTATTGGCAGGCTGTGAAGACACTTCCCAATAGTTTTAACTTGCATTAAGCTTTGTCTTGAATTGATGAAGACTTTGACTTAGATTTTATGAAATAGAAGTCCACTCTCAAATGCTGATAAGCTCTTCCTGTGTTAGTTCAAATGTAGGAGTGGTGGGAGAAGGAGAGGATTTTGAGGTTTAGGCTTGAGGCTAATTAGCATTGGCCATGGATAGACGGGTAGAAAATTAGGAGACTTATTTATCTCAAAGTTGACTGGAAGAGAAAAACAGCATGAGTGAAGAAGGCATTTTAAAATATTTTGGTTTTGTGCCATGCAATACACATGATTTTTAACCCTGACAATGGCTTACAGTGAGCTCTAAATGAAAAGGAAACTGAGGCTTTGGAGGAATTAGGTAAAATACTGTTACATAGCTCATCAGTAGTTTTAGACAAGATTTCAAATCCACTACTTTCTCACCCAATAACGACTGTCTTGCTCTTTCTACTTCTCATTGCAACACACCGCTAAGAAAAATAAAGAAGTTAAAATCAAAATGGCGATTTGTTTAATCATGAGTCATGCTGGCCACACTATAATAGGCCGGATGTTAGTAACTGTAGACAACTAATATACCTGACTCTTATCACAACTCAGACCCCTATATCAACTTCACCCCATGCCTGACATTTAATGAGGCTCTAGGATGGGTGAAGTCTGTCTTAACACTTTTTCTTGTTATCAAACACTCTGGATGTTGATGTTTAATGGTTTATTTTTAGACTTTGCCAATAGAGCTGTTCTTCAAAATGCCATATGCCTTACAGTGAAGATCATAGTTATCAAACATCAGCTGCAGAATTTTGGCAGAAAAATGAACAAAATTGTAGAGTTATGTAATATCAGATCACTTATAGACTGAGATGGTTAGTTACTTAGTTTCTTTTGTTTTAGGAAGTTGGCAACTTGTTCCTTTATAAAGAAAAGAGTTTGTTAAAAGAATATGATTATAAACAGGAAACATAAAGTGAATACAATGAGGCAAATAGGAAGGGAAGAGAGTATGGGAATAAAGTCATTGCTGAGGAAATAGGCAAAGACATGTACCTCTTCTTTGAGTGACAAGAGGGAAAAGATACAATTGAATGAGAAAAATGTCACCAGGTACTATTTTCTAAATAAGGCAGTAGGCGATGTGCTTCGCTAGGTATAAGGGGTTAGAAATAATTTATATCTAAGGACTATAGAGAAGGTTTGGAATATAATTTGTCCCTGGAATTCTCTAGAATAGATTTGAAATAAAATTATATTTGGAAGAATACTCCAACAATTTTAATTTATACATTTATAGTATTATGTAAGAACAACCTAGAGCAGGAAATAATGCTGAATTATCTTTGTAGGATTCATAGATCTGACCATAGTTCAATTCAGATAGTAGATGCTTAATTAAATTTTGAAGAATGAATCAGTGAAAAAAATGAATAATCCATATGATCTGAATTTCATTGAACATATTCTAGTGTCATATTTGGAAAATATGAATATTATGAATCTATTTAAGGAATTATTTGAAAGTTTTTAATATGTATGTTACCTATTATATAAAATATTTATAATAGCAATTTATATAATCAAAACTGTTTAAGTTTTATTTGTGATATACTAAAGAGATAAGAAAAATGAGTGCTCTGGGAAGTATTATTGTTGAGAAAATTTCACAAACTCATTTTCATAAAAGGGAGAAATTATTGATAAATACATCGAAATTTGCAGATTGGTTATTTTCAGAGGTTATTTGGGGTCATAATTGTAAATCTCATTACCGTGCTTGAAGGAGGTCTCTTTCATTATTATGGTGCTGAGGTCCATATCCCTGAAGCTAATTGCAAGGTAGAGCGGCAGAGTTCTAATTGTTTGCCATCAAAATAGCTGTGTAAGCTTGATTAACAGTGTTCAGCAACATTCATAATAGTCCAAGCCTGGCCCTGCATAAAATAGAAACTGGGAAAAAATCAATAAGATTTAATAAGATCAGGAACAATCACTTACAATAGTACATCAATCACACAAAGTAATAGGTGCAGGATTTGATAGGGTCCTGAACTGCCTGAGAGATTCATAACCAGTACTCGTTAATGATTTGTTCATTTGCATTTTATCAATCCAGCTACAGCTGACAAGCAGAAGGAGTAGGAAAGAAATATGTTGACTTAAACTCATCAGCTTTGCAATTAAAAAAATAACACATAATAGCAAATTTCTTGTCACACGGAAATCTGATGTTATTACCAATATGTGTGCAATTGTTGGGTTCTCAGACTGCGCTGGCAGTTAGACTTGCAGAATGGCTAGTATGACAGTGTCTCTGTGGTCACTAGGAAGCCTCAAAGCTTAGAAAGAATCTACATGTGAATATAAATTTCCTCTCCACCTCTCATAGACCTTGATTGCATAATAACATTTAATGCAAAATGTGCATATTTTCTTGTTTTTATCTCTTTGAAATAAATGAAGCTCCTGGCTTTGCCTTAGGCAAAACCTTCTATCAAATGCTAAAACAATTATAATGAGAAGGCTTTCTGGTGATTATTGCTTATCATTATATCCTATTTCAGTAGATGTTATGATTATATAAAGTAATTATGCTGTATTTACCATATATATTAAAACACATTTTGGGAAGAAAGGTAAGATAAAGTTGTGTAAACAAATTTTTGATTCCCAATAAATGATATTATTTAATGTGAAAAAAATTCCCCTATAAATGTCAGAAGCATAACGAAAAGTCTGAGCTATTTCCAAGAAATTCATGCAGAATACTGCTTAGGAAATTTCATAGGGGTTTTCTACAAAGAGAATTTTGTGAGTGGTAGGATGCAGAGCACATTGTCAGAAACCAGCAGTGGTACTATCCAAAATGTGGATTACTTAGTCTCTGTCCAAAACTACGGTGAATTATGTTCTCCTTCAGAGAAAGACATTATGATTCAGCTCCTTGTGGATGATGTTTAAATAGCTGATTTCTGTGTAGGATCCTTTAATTCTATCAAAGTACAGGTAAAATCCCATTATAATAGACTCCATGGGGCCTCTAAATTGTTTTGTTGTGGTTGAATTTGGTTAAAATGAATAAATACATTTATCACGTTCCCAGTATGTAGTATATACTGGAGAGACAGACTTGATACAATGTCTCTTTTCTATTGAATTAACACATGAAAAGCAATGCTTTGAAATTGAAAGAGGGTGGGGACTAAGAGCAAAGTATACTCCTCACATACTTTTTAGGCTTTCTCTAAATCCTGGATGACTTTCAAAGCAACTTTGGCATTAAGATAAGCTATTTTCTTTTCTTGTCATTTTAAAGATGGGATTCATTAGGCTGACCAGGATTTTGATGTCCAGAAGAAGGAAGAAAATTAAAATTATTATTTGTCATCCTGACAAAAATAACTATAAAGAAGCAAATTTTATGCAGCTTAATTTGCTCTCCCTAAAAATCAAACCACACAGAATCAAGTTCTTTGATTATACAGGTTGACTCTTTTAAGGTCATTTTACAGAGTATTAGTAGATTTACCAAGACTCAATTCATAGGATGCCAATTTGCCTAAAAGCAAATTGATAAATGTCCAATTTAGTGAAAGACCAAATCACACTAATTTTTGGCACTCAGCAATATGTTTTTGGTGAATTATTGTTCAGTCCCTAAGTCATGTCTGACTCTTTGCAACCCATGGACTGTAGCACATCAGGCTTCCCTGCTCTTCATTATCTCCAGGAGTTTGCTCAAATTCATGTCCATTGAGTCAGTGGTGCTATCCAAACATCACATCCTCTGCTGCTCTTTTCTCCTTTCACCTTCAATCTTTCCCAGCATCAGAATCTTTTCCAGTGAGTCTGTTCTTCCTATCAGGTGGCCAAAGTACTGGAGCTTCAGCTTCAGCATCAGTCCTTCCAATGAATATTCAAGGTTGATCTCCTTTAGAACTGACTGGTTTGACCTCCTTGCTGTACAAGGAACTCTCAAGAGTCTTCTCCAGTCCCACAATGCAAAAGCATCAATTCTTTGGCGCTAAGCCTTCTTTATGGTCCTTCATTATGGAAAGACTATAGCTTTGACTATACGGACCTTTGTTGGCAAAGTGACGCCTCTGCTTTTTAATATAGTACCTAGGTTTGTCATAGTTTTTCTTTCAAGGAGCAAGTGTTTTTTAATTTCATGGCTGCAGTCACAATCTGCAGTGATTTTGGAGCACAAGGAAAGAAAATTTGTCACTGCTTCTACTTTTCCCCCTTCTATTTGCCATGAAGAGATGGGACTGGATGCCATGATCTTACTATTTTGAATGTTGAGTTTTAAATCAGTTTTTTCACCCTCCTCATTCACCCTCATCAAGAAGCTCTTTAGTTCCTCTTCACTTTCTGCCATTACAGTGGTATCATCTGCATATTTGAAGTTGTTGATATTTTTCCTAGCAACCTTGGCTGCAGCTTGTAACTCATCCACCCCGGCATTTTGCATCATGTACTCTGGACACAAGTTAAATAAACAGGGTGACAACATGCAGCCTTGTCGTATTCCTTTCCCAATTTTGAACCAGTTATTCCATGAAAGGTTCTAACTATTGTTTCTTGACCCACATATGGGTTTCTCAGGAGACAGGTAAGGTAATCTGGTAGTCCTATCTCTTTAAGAATTTTCCACAGTTTGTTGTGATCCACAGTCAAATGCTTTCACGTAGTCAATGAAACAGATGTAGATGTTTTTCTGGAAATCCCTTGCTTTCTCTATGATCTAATGAATATTGGCAATTTGACCTCTGGTTCCTCTGCCTTTTCTAAACCCAGCTTGTAAAGCTGGAAATCCCTGGTTCACATATTGCTGAAGCCTAGCTTGAAGGATTTTGAGCATAATAACCTTACTAGCATGGGAAATAAGTGAAATTGTATGGTAGTTTGAACATTCTTTGGCACTTCCCTTCTTTGGGATTGGAAATGAAATTTAGTGAATTGGTTGACTTCAAATTTATAGTTATCAGTTGTATGGGACTCAACATGATCAGTTCTGCTGTAATATGGAAGGAATTTTAATTATTCTGAATATTCTTACCTTTCATTTACTGAAAAATCATTCTTGGCACAGACATTCTAAAATGCCTTGGAGACAAAATACTAATAAAGTATGTATTCCAAATGTTCACATTGTGATAGAAACAACATGTATAATATAAATGTTCTTCCATAATGTTAATAATCTACATTCTGAGTTCAAAAGTAGGCTTGATTAATTGTGGGTAGGAATCATTTCAAAACTATGGTACTCTTGATGGTGAAAACTAGGCTATTAATACTTACATTGAAACAGTAGGACTATAACGATGGCTGCTTCAAGCAAACCAGAATACATCTCCACTTTAGCTGTAGGAGAAGGGGGTAAAATATAGATTGTTATGGAAGATTATGAAGGAACCATGCCGTTTGAATCGAGATGCTAGAAATAAGTAGAATTTCCCCATCCTGGGTGAAATAATCCATTTCAAAGACAAATGAGCACGAGCAATGGTACAACAAGGAAGTGCCTGTGTATCCAGTAAACGGTGGAAGACACAGCAAAGTCGAGCTCTATTATTATGAGAAACCTTACAGATAGATTTTTTTTCTGTAGGACTGTTTGTGTTGTTTAGTCACTAAGTCATGTCTGACGTTTTTTGGACCCCATGGACTGTAGCACGCCAGGCGCCTCTGTCCTCCACTATCTCCTGGAGTTTGTTCAAATTCACGACCATTGAGTCAGTGATGCTTTCTAGCTATCCCATCCTCTGCTGTCCCCTTCTCCTTTTGCCTTCAGTCTTTCCCAGCATCAGAGTCTTTTCCAATGAGTTGGTTCTTCATACCAGGTGGCCAAGGTATTAGAGCTTTAGCTTCGGCCTCAGTCCTTCCAATGAATATTCAAGGCTGATTTCCTTTAGGGTTGACTGGTTTGATCTCCTTGCTGTCCAAACGACTCTCTCAATTGACTTCTCAATTCAAAAGCATCAATTCTTCATCACTCAGCCTTCTCTGTGGTCCAATTCTCACATCTGTACGTGACCACTGGGGAAAACCACAACTTTGACTATACAGACCTTTCTTGGCAAAGTGAAGTCTCTGCTTTTTCTAGGTTTGTCATAACTTTCCTTCCAAGAGACAAATGTCTTTTAATTTCTTGGCTGCATTCACCGTTCCAGTGATTTTGGATCCCATGAAAGTAAAGAGAGGGATTCTTTGAAAGCCTTTGAGAAGGAATTAGCAAAAGCACTATAAAACATATACTATTGTTTAAGTGGTTAATAGTTCATTCTCTAGAAACAAAGATACCTAGATTTGCATGGCAGCTCCTGCACACGGGCAATGGTTTGACTTTGTTTCACTCCTATAAATGTTATTTCCTTAGACACACATGATGCACAAACTCACCTACCATAGTGGCACACAGTAAGCACTCAGTGCTTGTTAGCTGTTGCTATGAATAGAATATGTTGTGGTATAATAGAACATATTTCAGATCCTCTGTATTCATGTATTAATATGATAGAGTTAGTTAATTTGCCTGAAGCTTAAAATTGATATTTAATGAGAATATTTAATGATATTTAATGAGATATTTAATGAGAATTTAATGATATTTAATGAGAATTTATATCTATACCACTTTTTAAATGATAATATATTCTTCAAACAATATGGTTTGTATAAAATCTCTATTTCATAAAGACAAAACATGCATGCTAGTAACTGCCTAGAGAATGGATGAGGCAGGAGACACAGTGAGACTAAAGGAAGGAAAGTTATATAAGAAACTTGTTGTATATAGTTACTCTGGTGGCCTCAATGAACCTAGAACCTTTTGGAATGAACACTTTTCTGTGTTTTTCTCTCCCGTTGATTCCAAATTTGACCTCGCAACTAGACTCAATTAGCTTTGACCACTGGGGCATTAGAAACATAAAGCAAGTGGAAGCTCAGTAAGAACTTGGAACATTAGTGTTTGTTTTCTTGGATTACTTTTTATGGACCCCAGTTACCAAGCCTTGAGCAAGACTTGGAAAAGCCGTATGGAGAGAGAGAGACAGAGATGTCCAGCCTGGTTCCAGTTGTTCTCACTATCCCAGCTATGATACCAGGTGTGTGAGAGAAGTTCTCATGAGCATCCAGTCCTAGGAGATATAGTAGGGAACACTGGCGAGCTGTTCCAATCAAGCCCACTCAATATTAAAGAATCATGAACAAATAAATACTTCTTGTTTTGAGTCATTAAATTTTAAGGTGGTTTCTTATACAGCAACAGAAAACTGCAACAGAAATTGGTACCCAGAAGTTGGGTATTATCATAACAAATAGTAGACTACATGGCATCTACTTTGGGACCAGGAGTCAGGTGAAGGCTTGAGACCATAAGGAAAATTGCTACTGGAGGCTGAAGTAAAAGGACTCAAATTTGTTCTACAAAATGATTGGTGGGAATGTCACCAGCAGTAACATGAAAAACAATATTTAGTAACTTTGATAAGATTTCTAGGTAAAAATTGGAAAGGCCAACTAGATATATTTAGTTTCCTGTCATAAAATGTGAGAAAACTTAGATGAACTAAAGAAATAACTGTTTAGTATTTAAGCAAAATTAGAGGAAATATAAAGAGTTACTACTTGCTATGTTAAAAAAAAAATTTTTTTTCCCCTATCCTTAGGGTTTTCTGGGCTTCCCTGGTGGCTCAGATGGTAAAGATTCTGCCTGCAATGCTGGAGACCTAGGTTCAATCCCTGGGTTGGGAAGATCCCCTGGAGAAGAGAATGGCTACCCACTCCATTCTGGGCTGGAGAATTTCATGGACTATATAGTCCATGGAGTCTCAAGGAGTTGGACATGGCTGAATGACTTTCACTTTCAGGGTTTTCTGGCAGAAAATTCTGAAAATTATTGACTAGAAATAGAAACTAATTCAGATAAAGATCATATTCTGGATGTTACTAGTGACACACAACTCATACTAAACATTAAGCCTAGGGTGAAAGTGAAGGATACTTTTTGAAACCTCAGAAAGAGTGAAAGCTGTGTCTCAGAAAGCTGTAAGAAGGGGCTTCTTAAAATCTCAAAAGTACTGTACACAGCTTGCTAAATCACAAACTTTCAGGAGAATTGTATTGGGTGAACCAATACCAGCTTGGATTAAAAGTGCTGACAACTAAAAAAGAATAAAAAAGCCCATTGTATGACAAAGAAAGTGGAGAAGGCTACTCAGTTGCAAATATGAACCATTTTTCATGAAAAGCAAGAAACCTTTGAGTAGATAAGGGCTGAGATGACTGAGCCGAAGCCATGTAGATCCACTTCATGGAGTGAAATTGGGCCCTAAGCAAAGAGCCTGTGAGATAATAAACAGGGGTTGTTTTAAGCCTCTAAGTTTTGCGCTAATTTTTTATGACAGCAATAAAAATCTCATTTGCTCTGTTTTCCAGATTCTGTTATTTGCTACTGGCTTATTTTGGACACCATTTATGCATCACTTCAGAACCTGTTGGACTTATCTGTCTTTTATTTCATCCATTAACATAGTGGCCAGTTCTGCAAAGACTCTGATAAACAGAATTATCTTGACATTCTGCAGATGCCATGCCGTCATATTGGTTCACAGTATTGATAATATCATTTCAATTGAACCTGGTGAGCAAGGATCAGGAAAGAAGCTACCTGCCCTAGTAAAACTGTAAGGCATGTGTGAGAGGGTGCACTATTGACTCTTAAGAAAAAACATAAGTGAATATTTTAGGAGTTTGGAGATAGCCATCTGTTCTGGGACATCTATTTCTTTTTTTTTTTTTAATTTTTTATTTATCCATTCATAACTACCATAAGGAGTTTCAGTGTTTGATGGAATTCTGTGAATTTTGAAGACAATTTAATACTGTCCTTGGATACAAAAATGTGCCAGTTTCAAATAGAACATAGGTTTAAAATGAAGTCTTTCTTAAGACTTCCTTAAGTCACAGGGACTTATGGTCAAGTCAATCCGATGGTGTTAGTAGTATATTTGTTGCATAAGGATGCTATGTGGCAAGCCTCAGTTGTTGAGCTCACGTATAGATTGGCTTCCAGAGCAAATATATAACCTTCCGTAGTTAAGAATAATATTCTAAAAATATCTCCAGTAGCTCTGGCCACTGCAATTTTTCCACTAATGATTCCATATTACCTTTTACAAAGATTGTATTTGACCAACATCTGAACTGACTCTGGAATGAACTGATGTTTTACCACCCCCTCAGTCATAAACATTAGGCTCCATATAGTAGGTGGGTAGCCAGATATAATAGAGGGCAGGAGCCATCTGAATGATGTCAGGGTGTTCACTTTTTTCATACCATTTCTGATACTCTATCTCACCTGATTCTTTCCATTCACCTCTATGGAAACCAGTTCAGCACAGCTTTATGCAATGTCCTACTTGATATCACTGTAAGCCCATGATACACACCTTTAACTTCCTTTCTTAAGAATTATTGGTTGGATTCTCTAGGGTCAGTTTAGAGGGAACTCATTCTGTTCTATATGCATGTACAACTTGAGAGTACAAAAGAGTTAATACATGTGCAGCAACTCATAAAACAATAAAAGATGGCAGCTCGTAGAAAATGCTTTCCTTATTCTCCTCATCAAAAGAATATCCTGAAAGGCATTTCACATAGTTTGTTGAAGTCCCACATATTGACACACAACCAATAACCACAAAAGGCTGTCTTGAAAGCTCTTTTATTTTCAAACAAAATTAATAGAAATAACTTCTTAAAAAACATATTGAGAGTAAGTTGCTGACACGACATTTTATTACCCCCAAATGGTTAAGTGGGGAATTTCTGTAAAACATTCTCTTACATAACCACAATATACTCATCAACACTGAGAAATAAATATTGATACAACAGGCTTCTCTGGTGGCTCAGATGGTAAAGAATCTGCCTGCAATCCAGAAGACTGGGTTTGATCCCTGGGTTGAGAAGACCTCCTGGAGAAGGGAATGGCTACCCACTCCAGCATTCTTGCATGGAGAATCCCATGGACAGAGGAGCCTGGTGGTCTATAGTCCATGGGGTCACAAAGAGTCAACCATGACCAAGAAACTAACACTTTCACTCTATCAATATAAGAACCCATTCTTTTTAGCCAATTATTTCAAAAATTTCTTTTTAGAACAAGCAGATATAATCCAGGATTTGATTTTAGTTGCTATGTCTTTCATTCTTCTTCAATCTGGAATAGTTAGTCTTTCCCTGACTTTAATAACTTTGATATGTTTAAATATTATAATCCAATTCTTTTGCATAATGTCTCTCAATTTGGGTCTGTCTGGTATTTCCTCATGAGTAAATTAATATTATGCACTTTTAAAAGAACATCATAGAGGTGATATTGTATTCCTTTTATCGCATTTCATTAAGTAGTACATGATTTTTATTTTTTACATTGTTACATTAATTTTAATTATTTGATTAATGTCGTAGCTACTTAGCTTCTCCATTTACCTCTTTGTAACTAATAAGTACTTTGTGGAATGTTTTTGAAACTACATAAACATTCCATTTTTAAAAAATACTTTAACCCAACAGTCTTAGCATCTTTTGATGTTTACTGTGATAGCTGCCAAATAATTATTTTCTAATTCTAATTCCATAATTCCTACTAAATGTATTAGCATCCTATTGTAAGTAAAAATTACCCTCTCTTTCCCTCTCTCTCCGTATGCATATGATTGCTGCTGCTAAGTCACTTCAGTCGTGTCCGACTCTGTGCGACCCCACAGATGGCAGCCACCAGGCTCCCCCATCCCTGGGATTCTCCAGGCAAGAACACTGGAGTGGGTTGCCATGTCCTTCTCTAATGCATGAAAGTGAAAAGTGAAAAGTGAAAGTGAAGTCTCTCAGTCGTGTCCAAATCTTAGCGACCCCATGGACTGCAGCCTACCAGGCTCCTCCGTCCATGGGATTTTCCAGGCAAGAGTATGCACAAATACGACTTTATGGATTCCCATTTTTTAATGGGTTAAAGTGCATTAATATTATCCCATGTTTTGTAAGTGGGAACCCTATCAAGCCGACATGTGTCTTTTTAGCATGTGTCATCATTATTTTAGTACTTTTAAAATTTTTGTCACAAGATGTTCCAGGCTCATTTTGTCCTTTATCTGACCAAGCTCTTGTCCCCTAAGAATTGTTACTTACAAGAATTTTCATCAGTCATCATGTGCTAGTATCTGGGCTTGAATGGTCTATTGTTCCAGAGAAGAAAGTCATACTTTTCCCACTGCAGAGACTATTAGTTGTTCAAAATTCACTTTGCTAAATTTATGTTCTTCAAATTTAAAAATTTGCATATAATAAAATTCACACAGTTGGGTCAACAGTTCTGTGAGTTTAAATAAATGCATATACTCATAACCACCACCACAGTTAAGATACTGGTATAGTTCCATTACTCTAGCTGTATGCTAATCCTTGTATTTAAGCCCTCCGTTCTGTCTTAATGCCAATTATCTGTTCTCCATTCTTATAATTTTGTCATTTCTAGAATGTAATATAAGAGGAGAGTAGAATTTTAGCTTTCTACTAACTACACCTATGAATGCATCTGTGTTTCATTCACATTGTTGCAAGTTTCAAGAGTCAATTCTTTTCATTCCTGAGTAATCCTTGACATGAATGAACCACAATTTGTTTTTCCCTTCCTCATTTGAGAGAGGTTTAGGTTGTTTCCAGTTCTGTGCTATTACAAATAAAGCTGCTACATACATGCACCCGTCAGGTTATTGTGTGAATATCAAACTGTTTTCCATAGTGATGGTAGTATTTTGCATTTTACCAGCAAAATCTGACAATTCAAGATTCTCCCCATTCTTGTCAGCAGCTGGAATTGTCAGTTTTAATTTTAATTCTGTAGCCATTCTCTCAAGTAACTCATTTTGGATTTGATTTGCATTTTCAATGACTAATAATATTGAGCGTAAAGTACCTAATTCCCACATAGTAACTTGATTGGGTCCTGAAACTTCAGCCATCCTATGATGATTATGTAGAGTTCTGTAACAGTTTGATGGTTCTGATCCCGCCTGTTTCCAAATCCCAAGAAGAGCATCATGTATCTTGTTAAAAATCATGGGCCCCTAACCCAAAAAAGAAAGGAGTAAATCTTCAGTGAAGGGATAAGTACGCTTGGAGGTAGCATAAAAGAACTGCGAAAATTAAACTAGCATGACTTTTATGCAATCATTCACTCAAAAGAGTGGATCATCTGTTCAAATTGAAGTGTGAAAGAATGTATTAGAACAGAGATTTTGCTTTAATGTGGAAACTCTAATCAATTCTTTAACTTTCTTTTTTCTTTTTTTAAAGGAGATGGAAGTATGAAGTTAACATCAGACAGAGCTATTTTACAAGAATTTAATTTCATCAATGCAATGACATGAACCAAGTTTGCCTCAAGCCCATCCATAACGGTAAAAGTAAGTCAGTTTCAGCTTACAATTGTCAAGTGGAAATCTACCAGTTTTAAACATCTTTGAATGGCCTTGGCATTGGCACTGAAGCTGCTGGCTGGCTATCTTGTGTGTGAGGAGTATGTCATACGAAGTTTTCTTGAATGGTGGGATATATATTGAGTGGCAGAGATTTTGATGGGCAAGAATAATTCCAGCAGCCCTCATGACTTTCTGTTGAAGCAGTGAAGTTATGGCAAAAGGTGTTTGTTGCTGCAGGAGCATCCAAGTGCTGAAAGGCTTTACTCTTAGATTAAATCTCTGGATCTGAAAAAGTGGTAAGAAGTATACACTAACATTAAAGAATTATCAGACTTTTTGACAATGAAAATCTAAAGGATGGGGAGAATTGACAATTACCAAATAGTTCTTATTTGGGGCCAGCTGGACTAATAGTTGGAGAAGGAAATGGCAACCCACTCCAGTATTCTTGCCTGGAGAATTCCATGGACAGAGGAGCCTGGTAGGCTATGGTCCATGGGATCGCAAAGAGTTGGATACAACTCTAATAGTGTCTGTATAGGTTCTGACTTTTCAAGTTAATTTTACTAGTAGAGAATATCTTTTCATGTTAGTGTCTGGTTTCTTTTTCAGTTAACTTTACCAGGCTCATCAGTGCTAACAGCCATAGTAGTTTAGTTTGTATAGCAAAAACAATTTTTGAAAACTTGTTCATATCTTCTACTTGGTCTCTCCTTTTTTAAAAAAAAGTATTACCTACCACAACTGACAGTTAACCACATATAGTTTTGTTTTCTTAGAGGTTTAATATAGTTAATATTTTCTTCTTGTTGTTTTAAGTACTGTTATATCTTATTCTAAAATAGTGAGCCAATTCCAGAAAAAAATGAGCAAAACTAGAAGTTTAGTAAGATTTTTGTATCAAACTACCATAGGTCAGAAAAATTTGAAACACACCAGAGGAAGATCACATTCTGAGAAGTAGAAAAATAAATTTGGTGGCATGGAATTCTATATCAAGAATCATGTAAGATTAGGGCTCTGGCCAGTGATTCCTTCTTCTCTCCAAATGTAATGCAAATTGCATAAAATACAAATAAGCAACTATGTATTGATTGACTAAAATATACCCTTTGATTCCTCTCAAGAGTTTTTTCCTTGTTATGCTAAGGCTTATGGGTAAATTCACAGAAGTTTAATGATACAAAATTGCTTCTCAGGATGTGAACCTTAATGAAGAAGAAGGATGTCAGATAGGAACGTGGCATGTCTTAATTTAATAAGTACATCTTAATTATGAATTATAAATCCAACACAATGTTTATTTGTTCATAATTTCAAGCTCTTTCACTGTCATACTTCTGATCTAAGTCAATTCTCACACACACATTTTAAAAATTACTTATAGAGTATTATCATTATTTTGTCGTGTGTAGTATTCCAGAAGATTCAATGTCTAGAAAGTTGCATAAATCAATTCAGGCATGGTTCTTTTTGGAAGTTTGTAATGTGTTACCTTTATACATAATTTACATAATGTATAAATGATATACCTTCTTCTTATTTCAGCATTAGCATGATTAGGATCGATTAAAGTGCTATACTTATAAGTAGTGCTTTTCACCTGTACTTGCTTATCATAAGATGAATAATTTCTTAAAAGCAGTCCAAGACTAAGTTTGTCAAAAATTTCTTCCAGAGAGCAAAAATATAAATACAATATCAAGTGCATCATTTAAAAATATTTTCTATAATCTAGTCAAATAAGCAATAGCAAAGTGATGCTTTGGCCTGATAAATTTAATATGGGATGCTGACCCTCAGTGATGGAGACTAGCTCTTCTGAGGTATTATGCAATTACACTGATGGATGGTTAATTGAGTCACCGTGGCAGATCATATGTTTACTCATGACCCATATATCATTGGTCAGGTTATGGCTTCACATCTCTGGCCTATAAACGTATTTTGTTTTGGAAAATATTTGTTTTAAATGTAAACTTTTGGTTTAAAATGCTCATAGTAAAAAATTATTAGCTTCATAATCAGAAATTTACACACATATGCTTTTATCACCAAGATGACGTAGACTAAGCTGTTACATGGTTTGAAAGTACCAATGACTATAAAAGACTTCGTGCAAATGACCTCATGGTCTCAGGTTGGTGTTCTCCTTGCACTTTCATAAATATATATATTTATAATATATATCTTATATAAAATCTTATGGAAAAATTTGAAAAAACTTTCAGATCAGATCAGATCAGTCGCTCAGTCGTGTCCAACTCTTTGCGACCCCATGAATCGCAGCACGCCAAGCCTCCCTGTCCATCACCAACTCCCGGAGTTCACTCAGACTCATGTCCATCAAGTCAGTGATGCCATCCAGCCATCTCATCCCCTGTCGTCCCCTTTTCCTCCTGCCCCCAATCCCTCCCAGCATCAGAGTCTTTTCCAATGAGTCAACTCTTCGCATGAGGTGGCCAAAGTACTGGAGT
>NW_011494678.1:60561-82678 GCF_000754665.1 Bison bison bison | reverse complement strand
TGTCCATCACCAACTCCCGGAGTTCACTCAGACTCATGTCCATCAAGTCAGTGATGCCATCCAGCCATCTCATCCTCTGTCGTCCCCTTTTCCTCCTGCCCCCAATCCCTCCCAGCATCAGAGTCTTTTCCAATGAGTCAACTCTTCGCATGAGGTGGCCAAAGTACTGGAGTTTCAGCTTTAGCATCATTCCTTCCAAAGAAATCCCAGGGCTGATCTCCTTCAGAATGGACTGGTTGGATCTCCTTGCAGTCCAAGGGACTCTCAAGAGTTTTCTCCAACACCACAGTTCAAAAGCATCAATTCTTCGGTGCTCAGCCTTCTTCACAGTCCAACTCTCACATCCATACATGACCACAGAAAAAACTTTAGGCCAACTCAAATATATATATAGATAGATAGATAGATAGTAATCAGTTTTCTGGTGTTCTGAGAAAGAATACTAAAGAAAATCTATACAGGACTGACCCTTTCCAATATTGTATGGTTAATCAAGATAATCTTTGGTTTCCTCAATTTTCCAGTGTTTGATCAATATTACTTCTTTATGTCCCAGAATATAAGAAAATTCTCCTTTCGGTAATGTTCTCTGATACCTGTTTCAATCCACAGGAATATTTTTTAGCTTCTCTAAATATCAGGAGGTTGGGAACAATCCTATTTGTGGTCAGATTACATAACTGAAGTATATTGCCTCCTGCGGCTTTTAGGACAATTGTGTAAGCAGAGAGGAATGACTGCAAGCATAGGGGTCAGTTGGAAACTTCACTCTGCTACCAACTAATTCTGGGCTTTGAGTATGTCAAACAACTGTAATTGGTTTCCTACCTGCTCAATGGAAATAATATCCATACCATAAAATGTTGTGAGGGTTAATTAGAATTCTACATTGTATCAATATCATCTCTTTTTTATATAACAATAAATATGTTAGTAATTTTTCTTATCTTGGAACATCTTGCATAAGTTCTTCGGTTGTAATATCAACAATAACAATAATAACAGCAACAATTGCCATTTATTAAGCACTTGACTTTATGGAGTAAGGTTTGTCTAGTCAAGGCTATGGTTTTTCCTGTGGTCATGTATGGATGTGAGAGTTGGACTGTGAAGAAGGCTGAGCACCGAAGAATTGATGCTTTTGAACTGTGGTGTTGGAGAAAACTCTTGAGAGTCCCTTGGACTGCAAGGAGATCCAACCAGTCCATTCTGAAGGAGATCAGCCCTGGGATTTCTTTGGAAGGAATGATGCTAAAGTTGAAACTCCAGTACTTTGGCCCCCTGATGCGAAGAGTTGACTCATTGGAAAAGACTCTGATGCTGGGAGGGATTGGGGGCAGGAGGAGAAGGGGACAACAGAGGATGAGATGGCTGGATGGCATCACTGACTCGATGGATGTGAGTCTGGGTGAACTCCGGGAGTTGGTGATGGATAGGGAGGCCTGGCATGCTGCGATTCATGGGGTCGCAAAGAGTCAGACACGACTGAGCGACTGAACTGAACTGAACTGAACTGAGGCTATATACTTTGTCTCAATTTTCTTCACAACAGTTTTAAGACATACTATTACTATGTCTATCTTACTGGTAACAAAATTGGAGATCAAGGGTGTATTAGCTTGTTCAAAATCACAAAGCTAATACGTAACAGCATCAAATAAAATTCATGTAGTGTGATTCCTAAACGGAAACACTGATACACATAACATTCTAATTTAATGATGAAAAAAATTGGCTTTCATATTCAATTTCTTTTTTATGTATCTGTATTTTTACAGCTTGCCTAAATGTCTACTATTAATGGTAAAGAAAAAAATGACAGGAAACTGAGTTGAATTAGATTTTTGACTAAAGTGCTTCTGTAAACTACTTGAGTTACCTCTCACTGTCATTGAATTTTGGATTATGATTGTGATCTTCTATTATTGGCAATTTTGAAAAGGAGAAAAGTGCTCCAATTACATTGTACCACCAACATTATGCTCTATGAAAACTAGTAATTTCCTATATCTGTACACTTACCTTCTGTTTTGGAAAAAAATTACAATTTAGTTTAAAAATAAATTTCTTAGTACTTTATTACATGCAATACTTTATTACTTTATTACATACTCTATCTTGAGTCATATACATATATATATATATATATATGAATGACACCTGTTTCATTAAATAACCAAATATGTGTGTATCACAAGGTAGAAGCATTCTAAGATGAGCCCCCACAATAACCACACTAAGGTAAGTACATACTACATAATCCCTTGGACCATGAATATAGAGGGTTTTACTCCCAATGTTAGATTAATTTCTATGCCATAGTAGACTTTAACCAAGGGAGATTATTCAGGGTGAACCTCACCTAACCAGTGGAACCCTTTAAAAGTAAGATGAAGAAGGATTCCACATGAAAAAGATTCTCCATTGCTGGTGTTGAAGGTAGAGAAGGGCCATGAGACAAGGAATGCAGGTAACTTCTCTGAGCAGAGTGAACCCCCAAGTAATAGCCCCTAAGGAAACACACAGTTTAGTAAGTACTACAATCATAGGAGTTGAATTTTTCCAATCAGTTCAGTTCAGTCGCTCAGTAGTGTCCAACTCTTTGAGACCCCATGAACTGCAGCACACCAGGCCTCCCTGTCCATCACCAACTCCCAGAGTTCATCCAAACTGATGCCCATTGAGTTAGTGATGCTATCCAGCCATCTCATCCTCTGTCATCCCCTTCTCCTCCTGCCCTCAATCTTTCCCAGCATTTGGGTCTTTTCAAATCAGTCAGCTCTTTGAATCAGGTGGCCAAAGTATTGGAATTACAGCTTCAACATCAATCCTTCCAATGAACACACAGGACTGATCTCCTTTAGGATGGACTGGTTGGATCTCCTTGCAGTCCAAGGGACTCTCAAGAGTCTTCTCCAACACCACAGTTCAAAAGCATCAATTCTTTGGCACTCAGCTTTCTTTATAGTCCAACCTTAACATCCATACATGACTACTGGAAAAACCATAGCCTTGACTAGACGGACCTTTGTTGGCAAAGTAATGTCTCTGCTTTTTAATATGCTATCTAGGATGGTCATAACTTTCCTTCCAAGGAGTAAGCGTCTTTTAATTTCATGTCTGCAATCACCATCTGCAGTGATTTTGGAGCCCAAAAAAATAAAGTCAGCCACTGTTTCCACTGTTTCCCCATCTATTTCCCATGAATTGATGGGACTGGATGCCATGATCTTAGTTTTCTGAATGTTGAGCTTTGAGCCAATTTTTTCACTCTCCTCTTTCACTTTCATTAAGGAGGCTCTTTACTTTTTCTTTACTTTCTGCCATAAGGGTGGAGTCATCTGTATATCTGAGGTTATTGACATTTCTCCCACCAATCTTGATTCCAGCTTGTGCTTCTTCCAGCTCAGCACTACTCCTGATGTACTCTGCATAGAAGTTAAATAAGCGGATGACAGTATACAGCCTTGACGTTCTCCTTTCCCGATTTGGAACCAGTCTGTTGTTCCATGTCCTGTTCTAACTGTTGCTTCCTGACCTGCATACAGGTTTCTCAAGAGGCAGGTCAGGTAGTCTGGTATTCCCATCTCTTTCAGAATTTTCTTCAGTTTATTTTAATCCACACAGTCAAAGGCTTACACATAGTCAATAAAACAGAGGTAGATATTTTTCTGGAACTCTCTTGCTTTTTTGATGATCTTGTGGATGTTGGCAATTTGATCTCTGGTCCCTCTGCCTTTTCAAAAACCAGCTTGAACATCTGGAAGTTTATGGTTCATGTACTATTGAAGCCTGACTTGGAGAATTTTGAGCATTACTTTACTAGTGTGTGAGATAAGTGCAATTGTGCGGTAGTTTGAGCATTCTTTGGCATTGCCTTTCTATGGGATTGGAATGAAAACTGACCTTTTCTAGTCCTGTGGCAGCTGCTGAGTTTTCCAAATTTGCTGGCATATTGAGTGCAGCACTTCCACAGCATCATCTTCCAGGATTTGAAATAGCTCAACTGGAGTTCCATCACCTCCACCAGCTTTCTTCATAGTGATGCTTTCTAAGGATCACTTGACTTCACATTCCAGGATGTCTGGCTCTAGGTGAGTGATCAAACCTTCATGATTATCTGGGTCGTGAAGATCTTTCTTGTACAGTTCTTCTGTGTATTCTTGCCACCTCTTCTTAATATCTTCTGATTTTGTTAGGTCCATACCATTTCTGGCCTTTATTGAGCCCATCTTTGCATGAAATGTTCTGTTTCTATCTCTAATTTTCTTGAAGAGATCTCTAGTCTTTCCCATTCTATTGTGTTCCTCTATTTCTTTGCACTGATTGCTGAGGAAGGCTTTCTTATCTCTCTTTGCTATTCTTTGGAACTCTGCATTCAGATGTTTATATCTTTCCTTTTCTCCTTTGTTTTTTGCTTCTCTTCTCTTCACAGCTATTAGTTAGGCCTCCTCAGACAGCCATTTTGCCTTTTTGCATTTCTTTTTCTGAGGGATGGTCTTGGTCCCTATCTCCTAGACAATGTCATGAACCTCTGTCCATGGTTCAGCAGGCACTATGTCTATCAGATCTAGTCTTTTAAATCTATTTCTCACTTGCACTGTATAAGGGATTTGATTTAGGTCATACCTGAATTTTCCAATACCTTTGAATAAATTTAAAAGTGATCCTATCTGAGAGAACCCAGAGGAGAATTCAGTTTACCTGACACCTTGGTTTCCAACTTAGAATAAGCAAATTCTGACTAGGACCAGAAATTTTAGCCTGTCATGGTGTGCCTGAGTGTGTGTTAGTTGCTCAGTTGTGTTCAACTCTTTGTGACTGCATGAACTATAGCCTGCCAGATTCCTCTGTCCATAGACTTCTCCGGGCAAGAATACTGGAGTGGGTTGCCATTCATTTCTCCAGGATCCTTCCCACCCAGGGATTGAACCCAGGTCTCCTGCATTGTAGGTGGGTTCTTTACAACCTGAGCTGCCAGGGAAGTCATGCTGTGCCTAGACGTATTATCAATATATCAGTTTTAGATACTAAATTTGAGATAATTTGTCACACAGCAGTAGAAAACTAATATATGCCATTATAGTAGCTTATTTATAAGCAAAAAAAAAGTGGCTTTCAGGAGCTAATGAAATATAAAAGAAGTAGTACTCAAGGCTTCTACTAGCACACAAGTGCTACACATCTTTATAATATAACCGCGATTGTAAAATGTGGTAACTATTTCAGTAAAATACTTTCTGGAAATGTGATGGTTATTTTTAACGAACAATTTGGTTTTGAGCATCAGAATAAACACTTCTGTTTCTTCATCAAAATGACATAAAATGCCTTCTATATGTGCTTGAGCTGCTTTAGATAATTTCTCTCTGAACCGACAATTTCTAAAACTACATTTCCCAAATGTTTTAAGGTAAATACTATTATTTACTTTTTTACATCACTGTGGTAGAACATGTATCTAAGTAATACTGCTTTATCTATGACACGTCTTTGATAATTCATCCAGTTTGACAAGCTTAAGCTCTTTAGTTAGCATCAACACTGATACAAAAGGAGACTTGAACACCATGTACCATTGAAGCAAAACAACATACAATCATTGTATTGTTAGAAAAATAAAGCTTTTTAATGGACAAAAATAGCTAGTGGAGTGGAGTGGTATCTTTGCTTCAATCATTGATTTTCTCCCAAAATATCCAGAATTAACTTAAATATTCTTTGTCCAATGACTTTAACCTATAATGAAAAACAGGACTCATGTCTGTGGTATAATTTTTAGAGTGACATTGAGAAGGATTATGGTAATACACATATGATAAAATTGTCGACAATGACTGAGTCCTATAATTGTGAACTAAATTCAAGGAGGCTGCCTTCATGATGATAACTAACAGCGTTTTCATTTTGATTAGCTTACCTTTTCAAGTATTCTGCTAGGAACCTCTATAATACAAATAGAAGCAAGAACTTTATTATCATCACTATAGCAACTGCAGGGAAATTTATCTCAAAACAGTTGGCTACCTGAACATTTTTTCAGGACAGAAAGAAGAGCAGATGATCCAAAATATTTTAATTCATTTTTAAATATTGTTCTGTGGTCTAAACTAAAGCACTTTTACAAGAACAAGATAGTCCAGTAACTTTGTAATTTTTTTTTAAGCAATAAGAGCACATGTATCTGTATAAGTGCATGAATTTTTCTTTATGAATTAATGTTTAGCATCTCTTTTGCATTTTTGAAAGTAGATTACAAAACTCCTTTGTTAAGAATAGTTTTATATGAATCATTCAAAATCTGAGTATGTCACTACAGAATATTTTTCCTGTGAACTATTACTAATATATGTAAGTAATAACAGTATATCAAATATTAATATACAAGAGCAATTTGAAAATGAAGTAAAACTATTGTTTTGCCTTGTATAAGAATGGCTGTACTTTTAAAGCTGGTTTATTTAACATCTTGTCCTCTCTCTTAAATTTCTGTGCAAGAAAATGCTTTCGTTCCTCCTATCGTATCTTTTCATTTCTCTAAATTTTATCATGAACATGCATGGTTCAAAGTTCTGACAATCTGCATTTAAAATAAGATAATCACAGAATAGGGCTGCCTAGGCAATTTTTAACCTTTATATCTTTGCTGGAGCCAGAGTTCTGAGAACTTCTTTTATAATGGCCTTTTAAAAATGCCTTTCTGAACTGATAGGACTTACTTTTTAAGTACTCTTCTTGTACTTTAACTGAAAAAGACATGACAAGATTTCAAGATTCCCTGAAATACATTCTTATGCATGAATTATGCACATTCGTAGGATGGAATGGCTGCCTTTAGGCTTTCTCTATAAAGCCTCCTACTGATAGACTGAGGGAACAAGACCCCTACAAAATGTAGGGGAACTGGTTGTTTTACAAGACAAATTATGATATGCATCCATTCTCAAAGCTTTCAAAATCTTTGTGTGAGTTCTTCTCTTAGAATTCAATCTTAAAATTGTGTAAAATTATACATGAAAGAACAATAAAAGGATAAGGCAATACTTATAGTAAACCATTAAAATGATTCATGGATTATTTTTTAAGGCGCTTATTGGTGTTTAAAATCAAAAGTTGATTTTCCATGTTCATTATTTTCTTTTATTGTAGAATCAATTGAATGAGACATCTGGAATATCCATATATATGTATATATGCATCTGGAATATACATACACATGTATGTACATATGATATTATAGATATAAGCTTAATATTAACTTTAATTATTTTAAATTAATGATTATATACTTGGTAAGAATAAATTTTTAAAGCCTTTCCTCAAAAAGCTTATTAAGTCAATTAATTACATAACTAACTATAAAACTTCATTGTTACTTCTTGCAGCCTTTAATCACAGGATTTCAATAGAATTCTCATATGTATGTTATTTATAATTTCTATCACTATTCTTTGGAACTAAATACTAAGAAGTAAATCAGTGACCTAGTGATACCCAGAAATATTGAGCAATATTTTTGAACTATGAAGACCTTTTTTATTTAAGGGATTTTTATCCTGCAAATTAGTAAGAACATGGGATACTAGCTATTTGGTACTTATATCATTTATATTATTCCATGAAAGCATTTTCCTATGAAGGTAATAAAATGTAATGTGCATTTGGACAATACCTCAACTTTTAGATATGTGAACATATTAATATAGCTATTATTTAGAATGTAGGTATTTCTTTATTAAAAATATATATTATTTTAAATTGTTTAAGCATAAATTGTTCTGTTTAAAAGTTTACAAAGTTTTGGAGGCTGCCAGTAGATGGCATTCTGGTTTCTATAAGAGATGTTCATTAGGGATGGACTCTTCTCTTTGGAAAAAGGAAAATGAATCTGTGACAATAAGATTCTGATTGAAACCTTCTTGAGAAACTGCAACCATTCTAAAAATAGTTATGTCTCAAGCCATGTTTCTTTTATTAATTTAGTTTACCAAGCCTGACTAATTTCTTACCTCTCAAATTTGTGATTTGAATAAAATTAATATAATTTTACTGAATAAAAATTTAATGTTAAGATATAATATTATGATGATTCTAAATAAACTAGTGAAATAGAGTTTTGGCTTCGTTCAAAGCATTGTAATCAATAATCAGCTTATGCCAAGAACTATTTCATTGCCTGCTGGCTGAAATTCATACATATTAGCATTATTTAGTCATGAATAACCATGAGATTTAATTTTACTTTTGTAAAAAAAAAACTATTAATCTCAAATTAACTTCTTCCAAATGATAAACATAATCTAATAAAGTCTCCTGCATATAGTAGATGTTGTTAAATGAATAAATGAGAATATGAACCTATAATTCACTCAGTCTATTTAGGAGTTTATTTGTAAAATTACATAAATTGAAAGTCCTCAGGAAACTCTTTATAAGAACATCATTGTCCAATAGAGAATATGCTGCTCTTTCCCAGGAAACCTTTCCTTAATTCTTATATTACTTGATAGATAATTAAATGTATGCTATTTGGGCAGTTCCTCTCTAAAACATCATTCTTAGTAGTTATATGATTTATTTTAGTGTGGGGATAGTTTAGTAAGTAAAACCTCAAGATCACTAAAAAACCCTGGCAATTATTGATGTCTAACATGTTTTAAAATACTCAATAAATCAAATGTATTTAAAGCTATTGAGATAACCTTTTCACATACCACAACAAAAGAATAACAGATAATTTCCTAACCTAATGAAAAGTGCAAACAAGATCAGGGTCAATGTTCATTCAAAATAGCAATCAGTTTCCAAATACTATTTTCTTCATTCTTTTGGATTTACATGAAAATGATTAACATAATAATTGCAAAAGTCATCTTTTTATTAAAGTAATCATCTGTGAGAACATTCAATAAAGTACTTTGATGGTTTATATATGCTGAGCAATTGAAAATAAATTAAAAAATTATTTTTTAAAATTTAGACTTTTGTTAATTATGAAAAATTTCCCTCTGTTTGTCTAATAGAAAATAATCTGATATAGTAACACTGTATAAAGATAGAAATGATAAGCCATATTGGAAGAAAGAACCAATTAATCTCAGTTAAAGAATTTCTGGTGCTATCTACAGAATTTCCAAAGCTATTGATTTTTCTGAGTCACTATTATATTGTTCCACTACAGAAAGCTGAGAGGCATGGACATTTCTAGGTGTCTGTACAATTCAAAATGGCAGTTGCCTTGCTACTGTAAGCAAGATCTATTTAGAACATGACTATTCGCATAGTGTCAGCAAGTTTATCCATTCTTGTTGGCCTTGCTTAAAAGCCATCTCCTCCAAAAATTCTTTCTTGATATTCTAAATCAGAAGTTATATTTCTCAGGTTTCAATTCTTACCTTGTTTTTATATAGTTCTTGTTCTTAAAATGTTTACATTATGTCTATATATGTATCTTATGCAATAGTGTCTTTGGCAAAATGTTCTTTATTTTGTGCCTCACAATGGCTACACTATTGTCTTTTATGTACCAGCTTCTCAAAATTATTTTCAAATTTACAATAAGAACTACTGCAATAATACAATAAATATTTTTTTGAATTAAGTATGAATTCAATAAATATGAATAAGTTGAATAAAACAATGCAAAAAAAAGTGATTATGATAGCTTTCAAGGGAACAACAAAGACTGAAGTTATTCCCTCGGTAATGACACATTATAAATGATAAATTCAGGTTAATGTTTTGTTTTTAAAGGTTCATTAGTGTTATTTTCCCAGTAGGTTTTATTTCATTCCAGATCAGAATCTCAACTGTGAATGCCCATTTAGAATCACTGGGAGCTTTAAAAATCAATACTGGGTCCTGTGATCCAACCATGGAATTTCTGATTTAATTCATTTCACTTTTGCCTCTTCCATCAAGATTATTTAAGGGTTCTTCCTAAATGATTAAAATATTTAGTCAGAAGAGAGAGCTACAAGTAGAAAAGTATAACAGACCAAGTCCTATGGATTTTTCCTCTAAATAGAGAACTTTTTGAGGAAGATTTTTCAGTGTAATTATGCACCTGAGACAATTTTACTATGAACATTTATGTAATTTGCTATTAAAAAAAATATATATATATATATATTCACACAGTTTGCAAGACATGTTTGAACTGTGCATAATCACACACAGTATTCTGGAGTAAATACTGCCTGAAATAGATATTTCCTCATGGAGGAGGATTCATATGGGGTTTAGTGAACAGAGGACTTAATTTGAATTCCAGTTTTATATGAGATCAAGCTTGCAACCTTAAACAAGAACACATTTCCCATTCGACAAGAGAAGGTTATCATCCCTTTCTCATAGGATTGTTATGAGGTTTATGTTACAGGAAACTATTGAGTGATTAGTATGCAAGCGACCCCCTTGGTGGCTCAAACAGTAAAGAATCTGCCTGTAATTCAAGAGACATGGGTTCGATCCCTGTGTCTGGAAGACCCCCTGGAGAAGAAAATGATAACCTACTCCAGTATTCTTGCCTAGAGAATTGCATGGACAGAGGAGTCTGGTGGGCTACACTCCATGGGGTTGCAAAGAATCAGACATGACTGAGAGACTAACCCTTAATATGCAAGCAGGCCTTTGATAGGTTCTATTATAATTAGGCATATCAGATTGTTAGGACTATAATCATTATTGTCTTGTGTTCTTGTGCCCAGGTCCCGCTATTCTCTTAATTATTTTGGTTCTTATTCAAATTTTATATCTCATTTTCAAAGGTTCTTCCTTGAAAATGTCTTGAATTATTCCCCAATATAAATTAAAATCATCCAATCTTATTTTCTCTGATCATATCTCTTTTACAATGTTTGTTTTAGATTACTTGCTAAAGATGTCTTAGTTCTTTGCCCTTGACTGCATTTTGCTTACTTGTGGTTCAGTCGCTAAGTCGTGTCCAACTCTTTGTGACCCCATGGACTGCACTATGCTGGGCTCCTCAGTCCTCCACTGTCTTCCAGAATTGGCTCAAATTCGTGTCCATTGAGTCAATGAGAACAGAAAGTAAAAGCCAGGTGGACTTGAAAACTCCTTGAATTTTCAATGCATTTCTCAAGTTTTTAATACAGAAGACAAAAGTAAAAAAAAAAGAAAGAAAGAAAAGTGAACAATAAAAGAAACTGATAATTCATGGATATTTATTCTTTTAAGCCTATGAGAAGATGTTTATCCTCACTTATAGTTGAAGAAATGCAAATTGAAACTAATTCAGATACCATATCTCACTTGCATTGATATCTCACTGATACTGACTTCTATTAGGGAGGCTATAAGGCAACAGATAGTTCTCTCATTTATTGTCATTGGGAGAGCAAACTGGTGTATCCCTTTTAGAGGTGAAATTGAAAACATCTAGCAAAACTATTGAACTCTTACCTTTTGGCAAAGTAATTCTGCTTCCAGTAGTTTATCCTGAAGATGCATCTCCAAAAGTGTGAAATGCACGTGCCAAGTTTATTGACTGTATTGTTTACAGTTTTAAAAATAAAAAACAAACAAAATGCTCATATAAAATAATGCAATTGGTTAAATTGTGTGAACGCTATTAAGCTGAAAAAAAATGACAGATTTTATGAACATACATAGAGTGTTTTCTTGGATCTATTGTTAAAAGAAGGAAGGAAAGTACAAAATATTATCTAAAACATACTAGCTTTTTATAAAAGATCATGAAGAAGCTGATTCCTATCAAACAGTAAGCATACTATAAAGTCTCTATGATTAAAACATGTGGCACTGGAATATGGCTAGACAAACGTATCAGCAAAATAGAATAAAATCTTCAGAACTAGAACAATTACACTTGGAAATTTAGTAAATGATAAAATTATCGTCTCAAGATAGTATTTTTAATAAATTGTTCTAGGACATAGATTCTGCTCATTTATATGAAAAGAAACAGGAAAAATAGCGAACATGATTGTGATTGTTTCTCTGCGGGAAAAGGCAGGAATAAGTTAGAAAAGACAGAGGGATGGAATAAAAAAGAGTGGTGGAGGAAATGGCACATTTCCGGGAAAACATTTCTGTGTAGTTGGGACTTTGGGAACCACATCAGTGTGTTACATAGTTGAAAAGTAGATACATAAAATCAACCAATATTGGAGGATGTGAAAGAAAAAAACCACCAATATCAAATATAAACTGAAACAAGTTTAACAGTGTTTCAAGTGAATGTTTCTCAGCTACACTACAAAGGTGAGAAGAGTTGGTACTCAGGAAGAACCAATCTAAGTAACTTTGGAACATAGAACTTTGACTAAATCATGGAAGACTAAAGATCTGTGGGTCAGCTAGTAAAGAATTCGCCTGCAATGCAGGAGACCTGGGTTCGATCCCTGGGTTGAGAAGATCCCCTGGAGAAAGGAAAGGCTACCTACTCCAGTATTCTGGCCTGGAGAATTCCATGGAATGTATAGTCCATAGGGTCGCAAAGAGTAGGACACGACTGAGTGACTTTCACTTCAAAGACAAATAGAATTATAAATAATTATTGTTCTGGCTAATAAGCATTTGTCATAGTAGTATAGCTTAGCAATTCTGAAACTACTTTCTTTGAATTCTATAACTGAGCAAATTAGTGAATGTATTTGAATAGAAATAAGCAGATTTCTCTCTTTTGGAATAGAAAGTAATAAGAAAAGAGAGAAGATGAGAATGAACCCTTTGTTGTTGGAGACATCAGGATGAACTGATGACTTTGAATAAACATATATGTATATGTACAGAAATAAACATTAAAACATATCTTAATCCTTTAATTTTGAGTACAAATGATTTTTATATCCATATACACATTTACAATATTTGTGATAATGTTCTCCTATAACCTAGAATCTCATCAAACAGAAAAGTGAACTGGTATTGAAGAGATGGGTAATTGTTACCCTTGTTCAAAACTAGACCTATGGAGTTAAGAGTATCACATGAAAGCCAAAGTTTCTTAGATGTGTTCTCTAGTATCCATACTTTGTTACCCACATCATGATACATGCATTTGTTACCCCTATACATGATACATAATTTTCATCTTGAACTTGTTAGTAATGCAAAATCATGGGTCCCATCCCAGATTTCCTAAATCAGCAAACAGGTCAGGTGCACATTAAAAATTACAAGGCATTGATTGCCCCAATAACAATGAAGACCAAAGTCCTTAGTGATGGTCCTTTGCAGACTTAAACATTATTTATCATCTTTTACCAATTAGGCAGAGTAATGGTGTGGAATCCTTTGTGTTTAGCCATAGGTAGGTCGGAGAATGCAATGGCACCGCACTCCAGTACTCTTGCCTGGAAAATCCCATGGACGGAGGACCCTGGTGGGCTGCAGTCCATGGGGTCGCTAAGAGTCGGACACGACTGAGCGACTTCACTTTCACTTTTCACTTTCATGCATTGTAGAAGGAAATGGCAACCCACTCCAGTGTTCTTGCCTGGAGAATCCCAGGGACGGGGGAGCCTGGTGGGCTGCCATCTATGGGGTCGCACAGAGTCGGACACGACTGAAGCGACTTAGCAGCAGCAGCAGCAGGTAGGCTGCAAGTCCATGGATCGCAGAGTTGGACACAACTGAGCGACTTCACTTTCACTTTTCACTTTTGTGCACTGTAGAAGGAAATGGCAACCCACTCCAGTGTTCTTGCCTGGAGAATCCCAGGGACGGGGGAGCCTGGTGGGCTGCCATCTATGGGGTCCTACAGAGTCTGACACGACTGATGCGACTTAGCAGCAGCAGCACACATCCTGAAAGCAATCTGAATTAATTACATTTTAGCAAAATAGCATTTTAATAGCATCCATAGCAATTTTCTAAAGTCGTAACACTATTAATAAACAAAAATTGACTTTTCTTTTTAAAAATCAGCAAATACACTCACCGCTGTCTTTTATTTACATTGTGTATGTGTGCTGTCGCTTGGTTGGTGTCCGTCTCTTTGCGATCCTATGGACTATAGCCCACCAGGCTCCTCTGTCCATGGGATTCTCCAGGCAAAAATCCTGGAGTGATTTGCCATTCCCTTCTTCAGGTGATGTTCCCAACCCAGGGATTGAAGCTGTGTCTCCTGCCTGCATCTCCTGAATCGGGGGGTGGGTCCTTTACCACCAGCACCACACGGGAAGCCGTTTATCTACAATACCTAGCTAAATTATGAATTCAAACTTTAACTACGGTAAAATGTTTTGAAAAAATGTATTCCACTAAAAGTATGTTGTCTTTTTTTGAAAAATACATCTCTCCTTTAATATTAACATCATCTTTGTTTTTGGCTTTGCAAAGACAAAATAAATACATTTGGACAAATTATACAGTTTAGGGATTTTGAAGGAAGATAGAGAGCCTCTGAAGTCTCTTGACACTGGTGGTAAAGGTTAGGTTGGAGAGTAGCTGTTGACTGTAAACCAGAGCACCATTCTTATTAAACCTGTGAAGATATGGTCTCATATTGCCAAACAGGTAATTGAGTCTGTACAGACTTAAATTAGTTATTTCATATAATAATCTGTTGGAAAGCTCCTGTTCCCAACTGTTTTAATGTAACCAGCTCTTTAAAGTAACAAATCAATTATGTGAGTCTATAGAGAGGGCTACAGTTTGCTCTCTTAAAAGCAAATTGGTGACACGAAGCTTTCCACATATTTAAAAGTCAGCATTTCAGTTATTATAAAAACAAATTAATTCCACACAAGAAAAGTGTTATTAAAAATCATTACTATTTTTAAATTCATACACATATTTCTGATTATTTACCAAATTATGTGCATCAAGCTTACAAGGAATGTAGTTTTTAAAGGAATTTGCAAAGGATACTTGCTTTCTTCTCTCTTCTTTTCCAATCTCAATAAAATCATTAACTTTATAGGGTAGTTTTGCAAATTCAAAGATTAAATAATCTCTTTTAATACCTTAATTTCTACTTTAAAGTAGATGTCTTGGACTTTTATATCTAGAATTCAGTTTTACTTTTTTGAATCTTCTAGCATTTACGCTCCAACCTTCTGTGACTGAGAAGAGAACACAAATACTCAGTTACGTCATTCAGGCTTCAGAGATTTACATGAGCATATCAGGCTGCAGAAGTTTATCAAAGGTCTTTCTATCAAATGTTGTTTGTGGCTGGCTATCCTATGCAAAATCCCATTACCGCCTTGGAAAGTAGAAAGTAACAAAATAATTTCAAAGGAAATATCTTTCAAGATATTCTAGGTCTTAAAGAAAAGAAAGTTTGCACAACTATGCTTAAAAAATACTTTAAATGCTAAAATTTGCAAGTTAGTAGCAATTATGTTTCTGTTCAAATGGATTTAAATTTTTACTAGGCCTTGATTATGCATCAAGGCTCAGTGACATTGTGATTTTGTCCAGGTATTTGTTTCCTGGGGCCAGTTAAGGTAGGGGAAAGCACTGCGACCCACAGTAGATAACATACAAGTTTTCTGGTATGTGAAGGACGTCAAGTCCTGCATTTTTCTGTATCATACCGTAGGATCTTTTGCCATTTATGAGATATTAAGCCTGTAGACCATTATGCTAACGCCTAGGACTTCCTAATGAGAATTTCAAGTCATATAATAGAGATACAGATAAGATAAAAGTAATTAAGCATTCTTTATTTAAAAGACTAAATTAAAAAAAGGATACTTGCCTAGAAAAACACAGGCAAAGGACACAGAAGACCAAGAAAGTTCTTTTATTTATTTTTTTTTATTTTTTAAACTTCACATAATTGTATTAGTTTTGCCAAATATCAAAATAAATCCGCCACAGGTATACATGTGTTCCCCATCCTGAACCCTCCTCCCTCCTCCCTCCCCATACCATCCCTCTGGGTCATCCCAGTGCACTAGCTCCAAGCATCCAGTATCGTGCATCGAACCTGGACTGGCATCTCATTTCATACATGATATTTTACATGTTTCAATGCCATTCCCCCAAATCTTCCCACCCTCTCCCTCTCCCATAGAGTCCATGAGACTGTTCTATACATCAGTGTCTCTTTTGCTGTCTTGTACACAGGGTTATTGTTACCATCTTTCTAAATTCCATATATATGTGTTATTATACTGCATTGGTGTTTTTCCTTCTGGCTTACTTCACTCTGTATAATAGAAAGTTCTTTTGATTCAACCAGTTCTATATTTAAATCCTGACTTTGGAATTTGTGTGCTATGGAACTTAGTGGAATTTATGTGCTATGTGCTTTGGATACGTTACCATCGTTTCTGACCCTCAGATTCATTGTCAATGCAATGTGGACATTACAGGTATAATATTTAAAAAATTATCGCTTTTGAACAAACTGAAGAGACTGTAGCTCCTTTGGCCATTTCCTGATACAGGACTGGAACTAATGTTTAATTTCTGCCTCAAAAGGTGGTGTGAGTATCTTGGGAAGATACCAAGGTGTCAGGAACTACAGGAATAGATTGAGGGGGAAATTTTAGAACACGAGCTATTTATCAACCAAAGACATTTTATAAATACTTAAATTGGTGAATGAGGGTCAGGCCACTTCTGTTTATTACGAAATTTGTATGAAGGAAGTGCATATATATAAAATAGTTTATTGAGGAGGATTTAAAAATTTGGTTATTAGTATTAGTAAAAAGTCATAATGGAAAGTGGAAGGAAAAAGTAAGAAATTTCATATTTAGTAGAAAATTCAGAGTAAGTAAGAAAAGACGAAGCCTCTATACATTATAGAATGTTTTTAACTAAGTGAAAACAAATCAATGGTAATATTTAAAAATAAAGATTATCAAGAACTGTAATGGATTTAAGCTTTTGAAAGCTAAGAAGTTAAAATGCCACAGTTTCAGGGAGGCTGACAGAAGACGTGAGATCACTGGGTCAGAGAAAAAAGACATTATTACTCATGGTCCAGCAAGCAACACGATCATCAGCATATTTGTGTCCATTCCTCTTGCTCCAAATCGCACTAGGCAATGTTAATGGACCCAGATTAAAGTCTGTATGCACAAACAGTTGCATTACAAATGAATCCTGAATTTAGGCAAAACAACAGTGCTCTTGCCTGCATTTTCCTTAGGAAGTAGACACGATCTCTGTCTTCAAAATCTATTTCATTATACAATTATCGTTTTCAAGGTAGTCTGGAATAAAGGGAAATCAGTTCTTCATTCATAAAATGTGGAGAAACAGAGAATCATGAAGAATTCACTTCTACAAACACAGCATTGTAAACTAACCACACTCTGACATGAAATAAAAATTAAATAAAAAAATTGACTTTCAACAATTTTCCTTAACTTATATTTGTCTGGACTTTGTCAGATGTGTTAAAAGAAGATAACTGTTACTACAGTGATTCAAAGATGGTGTGAAATCAAGTATATTTTAAAAATAGAGTCTTTAATTTACAAACATTTTACATTTGTAGAAAGAGCATACAAGAGATTTGAAATATTCACTGTACTTCTTTGCCTGTATTATTACCATTAAACATTATTATGATATATTTGTTACAATTAATGAAACAATATCGATGCATTATTATAACAAAATCCCTTAACTTGGATTTCCTTTGTTTTTTACCTACTTCCCTTATCTATTCTAAGATTCCATTAAGGACACCACATTGCATTAGTCATTATTTCTCCTTAGGCAGCTCTTGCCTGTGGTAGTTTCTCAGACTTTCCCTGTTTTTGATGACTTTGACAATTTTGAGGAGTATAGGTAATGTATTTTTTTGAATGGTCTCCCATTAGGATTTGTCTGATATTTTCTTCATACTCAAATTAAGGTTATGTGTTTCCAGAAGCAAACCACAGAGGTAGAGTGTCATTTATTTCCATCACTTCAGTGTACTTACTATTAAGTATGTATCTCAAGGTACATACTATTAACTTGATATCACTAAGGTTACTGATCTTGATTACCTGGCTGAGGTATTGTTTGTCAAGTTTCTGCTTTGTAGTTATTATCTTTTCTCCCTTTTCAAAGTGCTCTCTTTGGAAGGAAACCACTGTGCCTGGCAGATACTTACAGAGAGGGAATTTATGTCCCATCTTCTTTAAGCTGAGTATGTACATAATTTATTTGGAATGCTGCAAGTGAATTTTGCTCATTCTCCCTCATTTATTTGTTTATTCAATTATTTGTTTATATAAGTGTAGGCACAGAGATATGTATTTTATACTTAGGATTATAATCCAATATTATGTTATTAGTTTTGTTAAAACTGCTTCAGGTTTGGCCTTTGAAGGCTCTTTCTGTTGACTCCAGGTTTCCCTTGTAGCTCAGTTGGTAAAGACTTTGCCTGCAGTGCAGGAGACCCAGGTTCGAATCCTGGGTTGGAAAGATCCCCTGGAGAAAGAAATGGCAACCACTCCAGTAATCTTGCCTGGAGTATCCCTTTGACATATTCCTGTTAGTGTGTTCATGTGTGTATGTGTGTGTGTGTATTACTTGTTTTCTGATACTACAAATGCTCCAGGCTCATCTTGCATATTTTCTGCCCCATTTATAAATTCTCTGAAGAGCCTTGGTTCCTTTCATTGGAGAATCATATTGGGTTGGCCAAAAAGTTTGTTCTGGTTTTCTATAACATCTCATGAAAGATCTGAATGAACATTTTGATGAATCCAAAAATAGAAAATAATATTTGGGCACTAGTCAACAGAAGCAGAAGATATTAAGAAGAGGTGGCAAGAATACACAGAGGAACTGTACAAAAAAGATCTTCATGACCAAGATAATCATGATGGTGTGATGAGTCTTCAAGTGAGCCTTAGAAAGCATTACTACAAACAAAGCTAGTGGAGGTGATGGCATTCCAGTTGAGCTATTTCAAATCCTGAAAGATGATGCTGTGAAAGCGCTGCACTCAATATGCCAGCAAATTTGGAAGACTCAGCAGTGGCCACAGGACTGGAAAAGGTCAGTTTTCACTCCAGTCCCAAAGAAAGGCAGTGCCAAAGAATGCTCAAACTACCACACAATTGCACTCATCTCACATGCTAGTAAAGTAATGCTCAAAATTCTCCAAGCCAGGCTTCAGTAATACATGAACCATGATCTTCCAGATGTTCAAGCTGGTTTTAGAAAAGGCAGAAGAACCAGAGATCAAATTGCCAACATCTGCTGGATCATCAAAAAAGCAAGAGAGTTCCAGAAAAACATCTATTTCTGCTTTATGACTACGCCAAAGCCTTTGTGTGGATCACAACAAACTGTGGACAATTCTTCAAGAGATGGGAATACCAGATCACCTTACCTATCTGCTGAGAAACCTGTATGCAAGTTAAGAAGCAACAGATGGAACCAGACACGGAACAACAAACTGGTTCCAAATTGGGAAAGGAGTACTACATCAAGGCTGTATATTGTCACTCTGCTTATTTAACTTAAATGCAGAGTACGTCATGAGAAACGCTGGGCTGGAAGAAGCATAGCTGGAATCAAGATTGCCGGGAGAAATATCAGTAACCTGAGATATGCAGATGACATCATCTTTATGGCAGAAAGTGAAGAGGAATGAAAAAGCCTCTTGATGAAAGTGAAAGAGGAGAGTGAAAAAGTTGGCTCAAAGCTCAACATTCAGAAAACGAAGATCATGGCATCTTGTTCCATCACTTCATGGCAAATAGATGGGGAAACAGTGGAACAGTGTCAGACTTTATTTTTCTGGGCTCCAAAATCACTACAGATGGTGACTGCAGCCATGAAATTAAAAGATGCTTACTCCTCGGAAGGAAAGTTATGACCAACCTAGATAGCATATTGAAAAACAGAGACATTACTTTGCTAACAAAGGTCCGTCTAGTCAAGGCTATATTTTTTCCAGTGGTCATGTATGGACGTGAGAGTTGAACTGTGAAGAAAGCTGAGCGCCGAAGAATTGATGCTTTTGAACTGTGGTGTTGGAGAAGACTCTTGAGAGTCCCTTGGACTGCAAGGAGATCCAACCAGTTATCCTAAAAGAGATCAATCCTGAGTGTTCATTGGAAGGACTGATAGTGAAGCTGAAACTCCAGTACTTTGGCCACCTCATGCAAAGAGTTGACTCTTTAGAAAAGACTCTGATGCTGGGAGGAATTGGGGGCAGGAGGAGAGGGGGATGACAGAGGATGGCTGGATGGCATCACTGACTCGATGGACATGAGTTTTGGTGAACTTCAGGAGTTGGTGATGGACAGGGAGGCCTGGTGTGCTGAGTGCGATTCATGGGGTTGCAAAGAGTTGGACAGGACTGAGTGACTGAACTGAGCTGAACTATGCTCATTTTGGTGCACTATTATTATCTAGACGTATTGCTTCTAACCAGTCTCAGCTGACAATGCAAGGAAATATATGTTAACTACTCTGTTACTGCTATTTATGAATATCAAAAGTGAACAATAATTGAGTTTATGTTAATGATGGGAGTCAGATTATTCAATGTTGGATCAAATCTGCATATAAGCAAATGTTGAAGGTTAGAATGATCCATGCTTAATGGACTATTCAATATAAATAAAATATATATAATTAGTTGCTCAATCCTGTCCAACTCTTTGCAACCCCATAGGCTGTAGCCTGCCAGACTCCTCTGTCCATGGGGATTCTCCAAGGCAAGAATGCTGGTGTGGGTTGCCACGCCCTCCTCCAGGGGATAGTCCCAACTCAGGGGTCAAACCCAGGTCTTCCACATTGCAGACATATTCTTTACCATCTGAGCCACCAGGAAAGGCCTTATGTAATTGTAATTATATATAGATATAATTTCGGAGAAGGCAATGGCACCCCACTCCAGTACTCTTGCTTCGAGAATCCCATGGACAGAGGAGCCAGGTGAGCTGCAGTCCATGGGGTCGCTAAGAGTGGGACACAACTGAGAGACTTCACTTTCACTTTCACTTTCATGCATTGGAGAAGGAAATGGCAACCCACTCCAGTGTTCTTGCCTGGAGAATCCCAGGGACAGGGGAGCCTGGTGGGCTGCCATCTATGGAGTTGCACAGAGTCAGCATGACTGAAGTGACTTAGCAGCAGCAGCAGCATAGATATAATTTATAGATGAAACATATATAATTGTAATTACTCATGTGTATTTATATATCAATAAGTATTTCTGTCTGTAACCATCTGTATCTATATTAAGCTAAACATGAGTATACTGATGGGTATAATTCTAATCTGTTAAACATAGATCATTCTAATCTCCAACACTTGCTTATATGTAACATCGATTCAACAGTGAATAATTTGACTCCCATCATTAATGAAAATCTCATGGACGGAGGAGCCTGGTGGGCTGCAGTCCATGGGGTCGCTGAGGGTCGGACACAATTGAGTGACTTCACTTTCACTTTTCACTTTCATGCATTGGAGATGGAAATGGCAACCCACTCCAGTGTTCTTGCCTGGAGAATCCAGGGACGGGGAAGCCTGGTGGGCTGGCATCTACGGGGTAACACAGAGTCGGACACGACTGAAGTGACTTAGCAGCATTAACATAAACCCGCTTATTGCTCACTTCTGAAAACCATATATAGCAGTAATAGAGTAGTTAACATATACTTTTGTAGGAAACAGCTTCATCAACTAATAGTATAGTCTTTGCTGCTGCTATTGTGATCCACACAGTCAAAGGCTTTGGCATAGTCAATAAAGCAGAAGTAGATGTTTTTCTAGAACTCACTTGCTTTTTTGATGATCCAAAAGATGTTGGCAATTTGATCTCTGGTTCCTCTGCCTTTTCTAAAACCAGCTTGAACATCAGGAAGTTCACAGTTCACATATTGCTGAAGCCTGGCTTGAAGAACTTTGAGCATTACTTTACTAGCGTGTGAGATGAGTGCAATTTTGTGGTAGTTCGAGCATTCTTTGGCATTGCCTTTCTTTGGGATTGGAAAAAAAGTACGTCAAGTCTGTATGATGTCACCCTGCTTATTTAACTTATATGCAGAGTACATCATGAGAAATGCTGGACTGGAAGAAGCACAAGCTGGAATCAAGATTGCCGGGAGAAATATCAATAACCTCAGATATGCAGATGACACCACCCTTATGGCAGAAGGTGAAGAGGAACTAAAAAGCCTCTTGATGAAAGTGAAAGTGGAGAGTG
>NW_011494678.1:24934-60461 GCF_000754665.1 Bison bison bison | reverse complement strand
CATTCAGAAAACGAAGATCATGGCCTCTGGTCCCATCACTTCATGGGTCCCATCACTTCAGTAGATGGGGAAACAGTGGAAACAGTGTCAGACTTTATTTTTCTGGGCTCCAAAATCACTGCAGATGGTGACTGCACCCATGAAATTAAAAGATGCTTACTCCTTGGAAGGAAAGCTATGACCAACCTAGATAGCATATTAAAAAGCAGAGACATTACTTTGCCAACAAAGGTTCGTCTAGTCAAGGCTATGGTTTTTCCTGTGGTTATGTATGGATGTGAGAGTTGGACTGTGAAGAAGGCTGAGCACCGAAGAATTGATGCTTTTGAACTGTGGTGTTGGAGAAGACTCTTGAGAGTCCCTTGGACTGCAAGAAGATCCAACCAGTCCTTTCTGAAGGAGATCAGCCCTGGGATTTCTTTGGAGGGAATGATGCTGAAGCTGAAATTCCAGTACTCTGGCCACCTCATGCGAAGAGTTGACTCATTGGAAAAGACTCTGATGCTGGGAGGGATTGGGGGCAGAAGGAGAAGGGGACGACAGAGGATGAGATGGCTGGATGGCATCACTGACTCGATGGACGTGAGTCTCAGTGAACTCTGGGAGTTGGTGATGGACAGGGAGGCCTGGCGTGCTGCGATTCATGGGGTCCCAAAGAGTCAGACATGACTGAGCAACTGATCTGATCTGATCTGATCTGCTGCTGCTACGTCGCTTCAGTCATGTCCAGCTCTGTGTGATCCCATAGATGGCAGCCCACCAGGCTCCCCCATCCCTGGGATTCTCCAGGAAAGAATACTGGAGTGGGTTACCATTTCCTTCTCCAATGCATGAAAGTGAAAAGTCAAAGTGAAGTTGCTCAGTCGTGTCTGACTCTTAGCGACCTCATGGACTGCAGCCTACTAGGCTCCTCCGCCCATGGGATTTTCCAGGCAAGAGTACTGGAGTGGGCTGCCATTGCCTTCTCCGAGTATAGTCTTTAGTACTCTTCTTTTGTCTTTAATCTTATTGTTTCCACTGATTTACAAATTAACTTTGGCCAGACCTTTCTTCTGAATTCCCTTTGGTGAGGTTTTTCACATATTTATTTGGTTTGTCACATTCTCATTCATTCTTGGGAGCTCCCAACAGCCTAAATAACTTTAACAAACTTGCACACATTATGGTTCACTCTTTGTGCTGGAAGGTTCTAAGGTTTTTGACAAATGTATAATGTCATGTATAAGTCGTTACTGTCATAAAAAAAAGGCGTTTCACTACCCTAAATCATCATTTGTGCTTCGCCTTGTCAATCCTTTGTCTTTCCCCAATGTCCCAGCGACCATTGATCTTTTTTACCATCTCTATGCTTGAACCTTCATATAATATCATACAATACGTAGACTTTGTACACTGGCTTCTTCCACTTAGCAGTGTATACTTAATATTCAGCCATGTCTTTTTGTGGCTTGATACGTTATTTCTTTTTACCGCTAATAAATTGCCAAACTGTCTTCCAACTTGGATGTGCCATTTTTAACTTTTCATTTTAATTTCTAACTTCACTAGAAATGAATGAGAGTTCCTGGATTATAAATTATTGACATCAATTATTTTTATTTTTAGTGTACGTACATGAACTGAGGACTTCCAGATGTGCAAGCTGGATTTAGTACTTCTGCTTTATTGACTATGCAAAAGACTTTGATTGTGGATCACAACAAACTGTGGAAAATTTTTCAAGAGACAGGAATACCAGACCACTTTATCTGATTCCTGAGAAACCTGTATTCAGTTCAAGAAGCAACAGTTAGAACCAGACATGGAACAATGGACTGGTTCAAAATTGGGAAAGGAGTACTTCAAGGCTGAATATTGTCACCCTGCTTATTTAACTTATATGAAGAGTGCATCATGTGAAATGAGGGGCTGGATGAAGCACAAGCACAAGCTAGGTTCAAGATTGCTGGGAGAAACATCAATAACCTCAGATATGCAGATGATACCACCCTTATGGCAGAAAGTAAAGAACTAAAGAGCCTCTTGATGAAGGTGAAAGAGGAGAATGAAAAATCTGGCTTAAAACTCAACATTCAAAAAATGAAGATAGTGGCATCCAGTCCCATCACTTGATGGCAAATAGATGGGGAAATGAAACAGTGAGAGATATTATTTTCTTGGGCTCCAAAATCACTGCAGATGGTGACTGCAGCCATGAAATTTTTTAAAAAAATGCTTCCTTCTTGGAAGAAAAGTTATGACCAACCTACACAGCATATTAAAAATCAGAGACATTACTTTGCCTACAAAGGTCCGTCTAGTCAAAGCTATGGTTTTTCCAGTAGTCATGTATGGATGTGAGAGTTGGACCATAAAGAAAACAGCACCGAAGAAGTGATGCTTTTGAACTGTGGTGTTGGAGAAGACTGGGAGAGTCTCTTGGACTGCAAGGAGTTCAAACCAGTCCTTCCTAAATGAAATCAGTCCTGAATATTCATTGGAAGGACTGATGCTGAAGCTGAAACTCTAATACTTTGGCTACCTGATGCGAGGAGCTGACTCATATGAAAAGACCCTGATGCTGGGAAAGATTGAAGGTGGGAGGAGAAGGGGATGACAGAAGATGAGATGGTTGGATGGCATCACTGACTCAATGGACATGAGTTTGAGTAAACTCCAGGAGTTGGTGATGGACAGGAAAGCCTGGTGTGCTGCAGTCCATGGGGTCACAAGGAGTTGAACATATTGAGCTGAAGCTATCTTTCAAATGTATATCTAGTTTAATTTCATTATGAACTGAGAACATATTTTGCATAATCCTCTGCTTTTAAATTTGTTTAATTATATTTTATGATGTAGAATATGGTCTATCTTGGTGAATTCTTCACGTGAGCTTGAGAAGCAAGGGTATTCTTCCATTCTAGATTGGAGTATTATAAAATAGCTCTTCCTTTATTTACAGATCTGAGGTTTTGACCAATATCTTTTTATTTCTGCTTGAAAAACTTCTTTTAATATTTCTGCAAAAATATGATGGTAGTGTTTATTTCTTTCAGTTTTTGGTTGTCAGAGAATATCTATTTTTCTTTCACTTCTTAGAGTAATTTTTCTGAATCTAATTTTTTTCTTTTAATAAATTAAATATTTTGGTTTACTCTACTTTTTTCTTGTATGGTTATTGGCAAACAATTTACTGAAATTCCTATCCTTGTTCTTGTATAGAAAAAATGTTTTTCTTTCCATCTAGCTTCTTTCAAGATGTTCCTTTTGCCTTTGGTTTTCTGCAGTTTGAATATGATATATCTTGTGTAATATTTTTGGTACTTATTCTGCTAGATTATCTTAAGCTTCCTATATTTGTGTCTGGGTGTCTGACATTTATTTTGGAAAGTTTGCTCTCATTACTACATCAAATAATTCTTTTGTTCCATTCTCATTTCTTCTGGTTATATGTATGTTACAGTTTTGAGATAGTTCTTTTGTTCTTGAATATTCTATTCTGTTCATTCCTTTTTTTTCCCTCTCTCTCTCTTTACATTTCAGTTTCAGATACTTCCATGGATTCATTTTTAAGTTCACTGACTTTTCTTTAATTGTGCAGTTTACAGATGAACCCATCAAAGGCATCCCTCTGTTTGTTACAATGTTTTTATTTTAAGCAGATCCTTTTCTTAGAATTTCTACCTCTTTGCTTTGAATATCAATCTGTTCTAATGTGTTGTCTACTTTTCCCTTTAGACCTTAAATATACTAATCATAGCAGTCCCTAGGACTGCAAGGAGATCCAACCAGTCCATTCTAAAGGAGATCAGTACTGGGTGTTCTTTGGAAGGAATGATGCTAATGCTGAAACTCCAATACTTTGGCCATCTTATGCTTGGAGTTGACTCATTGGAAAAGACCCTGATGCTGGGAAGGATTGGGGGCAGGAGGAGAAGGGGACGACAGATTAGATGGCTGGATGACATCACTGACTCAGTTGACATGCGTTTGAGAAAACTCCGGGAGTTGGTGATGGACAGGGAAGCCTGGCGTGCTGTGATTCATGGGGTCGCAAAGAGTCGGACACAACTGAGCAACTGAACTAAACTGAACTGAATCATTTTAAACTGAGAGTTCTGTCATCTGTGTCATATCTGGGTCTGGTTATGGTATTATTTTGTCTTCTTAAATTTTTTTTCTTACATTTTTCATGCTTTGAATTTTTTTCTTGGAAGATGAACATTTTGTATTGGGTATTAGAAACTGGCTTACATAGGCTATTAGTGTGAGGATTTATTTCAGTCTGGATAGATGTTGGGCTGTGTTTAGTATTGACAGTTGTTGTAGGTGCCAAAGGCTTCAATTCATCTAGCGATTTTTTTTTTTTTGTCTTCACTTCTTGTCTTCTCAAGTACTCCTCTTCAAAGAGTGCATTTTGAAGTTCTTTCAGATGGTATCCCTGGTATCGTACTTGCACTGTTTTGTGGTGGTTATATGTGAAAGATGGGAAGTTTTGAACAGTATTCTGATTAAATCATATCTTAATGATCTTTTTGTCTCTGAGCTGTGACTCCATAAGTGTTTCTTCATTGTTATAGACTTGATATCTCCCATAGATTGGACAAGAAATGAGAGAGGGCTGGAGTTGAAGGAACGATGTTCTTCCAGGTGGGATAAGTCCCTGGCAAAGTCTTCTCTTCTAGGTTTAGGCATTTGTTACTGATAATGTGTAGGGCATATTTGCAATGATTACTGTTCACCTCTTGCTGCCAGAGCCACAAAGAGATTTATGTTGGATCTTCAGAGTGATCCCCTTTTTCTTGAATAGTATAGTTCTTCAGTGGTAACCCCTGCGAGGTATGGAACTCCCTAAGACTGCAGATCCAAGGAATTTATTGCTCTCACTATAGTCTATACTCAGTTTCTAGCAGTTCATCAAAATTATCATTACCATTCTTCCAGCAGTTTATGTTTCCAGCAGTAGCTTTTACTCTAAGTAAACATATTTGAATTTGCCTGTTTCCAGATAGGGTGGTGTTTTGCCCTGAAATCTTAGTTCTCTGACGGCTGCTAAAAAGCTTGTATTTTTAGTTAGTTCAGTTTTTTCTTGTTGTAAGGACAGAGTGGAATTTTCTGAATTCTTTGCATGCCAGAGGTAAAACTGGAAATCAAGCATTTTATTTTTCTAGCATAAATACAAATGAAACATTGGGCCACAGTTTGCAAATTGTGATAGTATATGATGTATTGATGACTAGGAGAAGTGAGAAAATGAGGGTCATCATCATATTGATTATCATCGTGATCATTTTCAAAACTTGGCAAAAGAAAGAACCATAATATGACTCTTCTCTAAACTTTCATGGCATTATGAGATGGGAAAAAATAACCTAGAATAGCTCTAGGTTTGTGTCATCTCATCTTTTCTTCAATAAACTTTCACCTCCCATAAGGGAAGACTACTGAAAAGAAATGTCAATCAAGAACTGCATAAAAGCATTTCCTCTAGCCAAAGAAATATTATAAAATAAAAAGCGTTTTTATATTTTTTATGAATAGTAAAAATAATTCTCTTTCTTAAATGAACACTTCTGTGAAGAATAAAAGTGAGAAAGTCTCAGTGCACCTTCAAGAGATACTGAGAGCTTGGTGTGCTGGTTTTAACCAATGAGTTTGGGTTAAGGTTTTCCGGTCCAGTCAGATACATTTTTCATCTGCTCACCATGCATTCTTTATTTTTTATCATCTGAATCTTTTTGATTAACAATTTCCCCATTACTACTATCTCTAATCACCTTTTGTCAATTCTCAGCCAATCCCCAGATTTCTCTAATGTTTATGTATTAATTTAAAGACTGTCTAACTGTCTTCTTCAACATTTAAATGAATAGCAATTCAGTATGTTACCTGACATTCTTTATAAACAAAGGTGGAAGACACTATTATACAATAATTCTTTGGAGTCTCAGCCATCTCCTATCTCCCATTATTGAATATCCAATGAAAAAAGCTAGGTCAAAATTCAACAATGCATAAAAAGAATTATACACTATGACAAATGGGGATTGTTTTAAGTATTCAAGGCTCATTCAATATTTGACAATCAATCAACATAATCCAATACATCAACAAGCTAAAGAAAAAAACCACATGATTATATCAATTGATGTAGACAAAACATTCCACAGTCCAATACATATTCTTAATAAAAATTCTCAGCAAACTTGGAATAATAGGAACTTTTATAGCTTAATAAAGAATGTCTAAAAAAAAAAAGCCCTATAGCTAGTAATATACTAAATGTAGACAATTTTTTTAATGGTAGTCAAACACCTTCCCCTAACTTGGGAATAGGCATGGATGTCCAATTTTGCTACTTCTATTCAACATAATACTGGAAGTTTTAGTTGGTGAAATAAGAAAAGAAGAGAGAGAGAAAAGTAAATAACAAATAAAAATGTATTTATTCACAGGTGAAACAATTATCTATTAAACAATTTCCTAGAAGAAAGCATAGGAAAACATATAAGTAACCTTAGTTTTGGTAATGAAACTGCAAAATACTACACCCAAAGGATGATCCATGAAAGAAAAAAAAAAGTGATGTTGAATTTTATTAAAATTAAATCTTCTGCTTTCTGAAAAATACTGTTAATAGAAACAAAGACAGACCATAGATTGGAAAAAAAAAAAAAGTGTTTGCAAATCACATGTGTGACATATGACTTCAAGATATACAAAGAACATTTAAAGCTTAATAAGAAAACCTATTTAAAAACTGGGCAAAAATAACCTGGACAGACACTTTAACAAAGAAGATATGCAAATGAAAAATAAGCACATACAAATGTACACAACTTGAGTTTTCTGTAGAGAACTGGAAATTAAACAAGTTACCACTGTGCACTTATTAGAAGGGCATTTGTTGTTTAGTCGCTCAGTCGTGTCCAACTCTTTGCAACTCCATGGACTGTAGCCCGCCAGGCTCCTCTGTCCATGGGATGTCCCAGGCAAGAATACTGGAATGGGCTTCTATTTCCTTCTCCAGGAGATCTTCCCCACCCAGATCCCCACCCAGATTCCCACCCAGAGATCAAACCCACATCTGCTTTGGCAGGAATGGCTAAGGCCACCCCTCCACCCATCAGTTGTTGGTGAAGTTGCAAAACAATAGGTAGGAGATTGTTACAAATAGTACAGTCATGCAAATGCAAAATAGTACAGTCATCTTGAAAGGCTTTGACAGTTTCTTATAAAGCTAAATATAATCTCAACATAGGATATAGTGATCACACTATTTACCCACTGATCTGAAAATTCATGATAAATTTTCATAACTAATCAACATTATGCATGCAAACATTCAAAAGTTCATGAATCAAAAGGCAATTATTTTTCCTGTTCTTAATAATGAGAGATATAAGACATTTTTCATAAGCATTCCTACAAAAGCAGGAAATTAGAAGCTGTTATACAGAAATATATCCAGATAAAACTTTAGGAATAAGATCAAAATATTATAGCTTATGTCCCTGAATATGTCAGTTATTATATTCCTCTTCCTGGTTTGAAGATATTTGCTATCTTATTTTATATTTTGGTATAGAAAATCCTTCTGTAGATAAACTTTCACAATTCTAACCAGTGTTGTTCAAGGGTCAACTGTTTTACAACAGTATATTTCCATCTCTCTTTCATTCTTTATCCTTATCCCTTTCCATTAAATTTACAATTTTTGCATTCATCAATATTTGGGTAGATTCTAGGTTCTATCTAGCATCATTTTTCCTTCAACCTGAAGAACTTCCTTTAACATTTCTTTTAGTTTACACCTACTGGGGACAGCTTTTGTCATGTTTATTCATAGTTCTTTATTTGATTATCTTTTTCCATAAATATTTTTTGCTAGCTATAGAATACTAAATTGCTAGATTTTCTTTCAACTCTTTATGTTTCATTGTGTGTGTGTGTGTGTGTGTGTGTGTGTTTGCAGTTTCTAAAAAGAACTCCATGAACTTCTGATCTGACTTCTAGTGCATGTGCCTTCTTTTTCTGCGTGTTTTAAATATGCTGTTTCACTTGCTTTCAACAAGTAGTTTTCATTGTGTTTATTCACTTCAGGTTACTGGAACACCTTGGATCTGTGTATTTATAGTTATGAAAAATTTATAACTCTTAATCTGTTTCTGGAACTCTAGTTGCACATATATTAGACTACTCTTTTCTCTCTATGCTACATCTTTTTCGGTTTTATTGCTTTGTTTTCAAGTTCACTTATTTTTTTAATGTTTCATCTGCTATTGATTCAAATGTGAAAGTTTTACTTCCAGAATATTTTATTTCCAGATATTTTTATCTCTAGAATTTCATTTGATTCTCTTTATATATTACATCTCTTTCTTCATTATATTCATGTTTGTCTTTAAATCTTGGAACATTATTGTAATATTTATAACAACTGTTTTATAGTTTCTGTCTCCTAATTGTATCATCTGTTATTTTCCTATCTGTTTCTATTGACTGCTTATTCTGGATATGTTTTACATTTTTCTGTTTCATCATATTTATTAAATTTTGAATGGCCGTGTGTATTAAAAGTTTTAAAATGTTGAGTACTGGATTATGTGATACTTCTTTAAAGAACATATTTTAATTTAATAGGCAGTTAAATTCCTTGCATAACAATGTGAGTTTCTTCAGGCTTATTTTGAATTTTTATAAGGTGAGTCTAAATAGCCTATAGTCTACAGCTAGCATCACATGTGACCCCAGATACTGTCTGGGAGGTGGGTCACTCTTGAGACTGCAAATATTAACCACAGGTAAAGGGTCTCCAAGGGTGGTCACCCTGGGAGAATGTAATGTGTGAGCCCAGGTGCAGTGTGTGAAATGGGGTTCACCCGGAGACTGAGGACATATGATTCCAGGCGCAACACATCAGAACATGGTCATGCTTGAGACTGTGGTTGTTTGAAAACAATACGGGACTGGCAGGGGGCTTTATACTGGAGACTGTGGACAAGTGACCGCAGGAAGAGGGTATGAAAGGTGGGGTCAACAGGAGACTGAGAACATGTGATCCCAATTACAGGGTCTTGAAAGGGGGTCAGCCTGGAGACTGTGGACCTGTAACTGTGGTCCAGTGTCTGGGAAGTGACATCACACAGGAGACTGTGGACTTGTGACCCTAGGTGCCAGGTCTGGGAGGGAATGAATTGAAGACTGTAAACGTGTGACCCCAGGAATAGGCTCTTGAGGGTGGGGAAACTCTGGAATGTCTGGTCATGTGACTCCACAATAATTTCTCTTCACCTTGGTTAATGGAAAAAGTGGAATTGCTCTCAGATGTCTCTAAGCTCTGAAACTGTTAAGCTTATAGATTTCTACTAATTGTTCTTCCTCTGAAGTTGGTCTTTGCCAGTCTCATGGAATTTCACTTTATGGATGACAGATGGAGTTCTGACAAAAATACAATGAAGCTCTTTCTCTGTCTTCCTCGCTACTATCTGTCACTTTGCCCTATAAATTCTAGAAACCTGTCTCTCAAAATACTAAGCTTTGCTTCCTTAACTCAGAGAAACTTCAAATCCTGTTTTGTTCCACCCTGCTTGCTCCTGCTTAGGAAATTGCCTCCAGACAGAAAATGAACATTGAGGTAAGGTTTACCTCAGTTCTTTTCGTCCTAGTTAGCCAAGGCAGAGCAAATAACCTCCACTCCGTCCCCCCAAAAAAGAAAAGCATTTTTCATGAGTGAAAGAAGATATTTTTACCAAAATCTATAAAGTGTTTTTCTCTTTTTGATAGATACTAAAAAGTAGATTTTCTAAAGAAAGTTTTCCTAATTTTTTTGGAAGTTTAATTGTTTAGAATTAATAAGAAATTTTCTTTATAGATCAGATGAAATCAATTTTGAATCATGTTCTTAACAGTCTGAAAACAGTTCTGTAATTTATCACAATTTCATTAACAATACCAATAATATGTTTCTTTTAAAGGCTTTAGAAAGTTTTCATAGATTATATCATTTACCACATTTTGCAGGTGAAAACTTAATGATACGTAAGGTTAAAACAAATTCTTTCTGTTATAAGTGCAGATACAAATTAGTCAAGGAATAGATTTCAAATCTCTTAAGAAAGCTCCTAATTCATTCCACCTGGCTTTTCAGTATGTATTTATGTTCTTTTAGGGGTCAAAATTTCCCATGAATGATCCCCATTTTCATTTCATAGACAAAAGTTTACTTCCTCTGTGCTGCTACATTTTTGTTTTCATCAGGCTCCGAAAATTAGTTTGACTTGTTGCTTTTGCTTATTCTGCAAGGGCTTGCCTCAAACTGTAAAAAATCTGCCTATAATGCGGGAGACCTGGGTTTAATCCCCGGATCAGGAAGATCCCTTGTGACTGAGCTGGAAAAGAATCTGCCTGCAATGCGGGAGATGTGGATTTGATCCCTGGGTTGGGAAGACCCCCTGGAGAAGGGGAAGGCTATCCACTCCAGTATTCTGGCCTGGAGAATTCCGTAGACTGTATAATCCATGGGGTAGCAAAGAGTCAGACAGGACTTAGCAACTTTAACTTTCACTTCTCACTGTCCCTTTCAGGAAGATCCCTCAAAGAAGGGAATGGCTACCCACTCCAGTATTCTTGCCTGGATAATTCCATGGACAGAGGAGCCTTTCGGGCTATAGTCCATGAGGCCACAAAGAGTCATGTATGCCTAACATTTTAACTCTCACTCTGCAAATCTGAGTGTAGTATGACTATCTCCAATAAGAAAACGTTCAAATGGCCACAGTTCCCCACATCTCTCTCCTTGAATGAAGTCACTCATTCGTGTCCGACTCTTTGCAACTCCATGGACTGTAGCCTGCCAGGCTCCTCCATCCATGGGATTTTCCAGGCAAGAATACTTGAGTGGGTTGCCATTTCCTTCTCCAGAGGTTCTTCCTGACCCAGGGATCAAACCGGGGTCCCCTGCACTGCTGACAGACTCTTTATCCTCTGAGCCACCAGGGAAGGCAAACACAAATATTCTTGTTGTTTTGCTATTAAGGAACTATATAGGACATTTACTTTCAGTGAAGTGGTTATAAAGCTTAATAATTTTACAGACTAATTAAAGAAAATCATGTTCCCTTTCTTCTTGATTCCCTATATTATGGAAGCAGAGTTTGAAAGGATTAAAGATATGTTTTTATTTTTAAAAAGTGGTGTTCCCCTATGAGAAGCAGCTGCTTTATGACTTCTGTTTATAGTTCATTGTCCATGTGTAACTGTAAGACAACGTGCAGCTGTAAGCGATCCTGACAAACTATTTTTCCTTTCCGACTTCCATTATAGAGTTCATCTTTCTAAACTACTAGTCAATTAAATCTACAGTAAATGATTTTCTTATCTTCTAGTTGAATGGTTTCTGCCTACCTTCTTCAAGTTTTAAAAACCTGATGTGGAATGTGGTACAATAGTGCTCTTTAAACTTACGATTTTAAACTTAGTTGAAGTTAACAAGTTTAGAAAGAAGAGGATTATGTCTAAATTTGTTCAACATGAAGAACTGCAAAAGGAATTGATGATCTATCATTTTATCTCTGAGATACTCTGTTTCAGAGCCCAACTTCAAGACTATACCATATCAGACTTGAATCAGCTTCTGTATTTTAGTCAACTGACTAAACTTCACAAATTATCTTTTTTTTTCTTTAAAATGTCGATAAGATTCATCTATATCATAACACCATGAGAATTAAAAAGAATCAGTATGTATTCATGCTTGGTTCATTGCCTAGAACAATTTAAATATTAATACATGATAGCTATTGTTACTTTTAGGGTTAATAATTGCTCAGCAACTCAGATTGTGGCATACTGTTAGTTCAAGTTATTTTATTAATTTGTATTAGTCATCAAAGTGAAGATGAACAAAATTATATTAACTCAAAAAACTCTGTCATTGCACTTAAATAGACTAAGTCACATTTATTTAGCACAATATGAAGTGAATATTTATTAATATCCAATCAATCACATGGTAAATGACATCATTAGCTGCTAAGTCACTTCAGTCATGCGACCCCATAGACGGCAGCCAACCAGGCTCCCCCATCCCTGGGATTCTCCAGGCAAGAACACTGGAGTGGGTTGCCATTTCCTTCTCCAATGCATGAAAGTGAAAAGTGAAAGTGAAGTCTCTCAGTCGTGTCCGACTCTCAGCGACCACATGGACTGCAGACTACCAGGCTCCTCTGCCCATGGGATTTTCCAGGCAAGAGTACTGGAGTGGGGTGCCATTGCCTTCTCCGAGGACATCATTAGAATAATATATAAATCAGTGGGTACAAAAATACATACAAAGTTTGGGCCATACATATAACTTCCTAATCTGACTCAGGTTGTGTAGACTTGATTCCATAAACGTTGAGAATTTGGTTCTCATAAATGGAAGACAGAACTTAGAATCAGGCCACATAAGCAGCCTGATACAAAATCATATTATCAACCCATAATTCAAAAATTCAGAGATAGGTGTCATAACATTCAGAAAGGGGCTTGAACCTTCCACAGCTTAATGTTTCATGTTTTTATGTTGTGTGTTGGTTTTCTAGGGAGGCCATAACAAAGCACTACAGACTGAGTGGCTTAAACAACAGAAATTTGTATTTTCACAATCCTTGGGGCTACATGTCCAAGATCAAAGTCTTGGCAGCGTTGGTTTCTGCCGAGGCCTCTTTCCATGACTTATAGATGGTCATTTCCTCCCTCTGTCTTCCTATGGTCTTCTCTATGTACCTTTCTTCATCCTAATCTCTTCTTATTATAAGGACATCAGTCACATTGGATTAGTGCTCAACCTAATGATCTCATTTTATTACCTCTTTCAAGATCCTATGGCCATAACAGTCATATTCTGAGATATTAGTCTCTGGGACTTCAATATATGCATTTTGTTCAGTTCAGTTCAGTCGTTTAGTCATGTCTGACTCTTTGTGACCTCATGGACTGCAGCACACCAGGCCTCCCTGTCCATTACCAACTCCCGGAGTTTCCCCAAACTCATGTCCATTGAGTCAGTGATGCCCTCTGACCATTTCATCCTCTGTCCTTACCTTCTCCTCCCACCTTCAGTCTTTCCCATCTTCACAATTCAGCCAATAACATGTGGATATTAGACTGTGAAATAGTGGATATAAAATGAAGCATTATTAACTTTGCTTATTCAGAACTTTGATCCATAAAGTAATTTTAGGTCATATTCTAATTCTAATGGGTATCTTACTGTAAAAAAAAAATAAGGCAGTGGTGCTATAATAATTGATAGATTTTCTTTTAACATATCTAATAGTTTATTTTAAAAATCATATGCAGAGTTTAATTTTTATATTAATGCTTTGAGAATATCCATTCTTCCTGCATGATCACAAAATGGATTGCAAAACCAAAAATATGGCTTATGTAGTTTATGTTGTTCAGTCGCTAAGTTGTGTCAGACTCTGGGACCCCATGGAATATAGCACACCAGGCTCCTCTGTCCTCCACTATCTCCCAGAGCTTGCTGAAGTTCATTCTACTGAGTCGGTGATGCTATCCAACCATTTCATCCTCTGTCTCCCTCTTCTCCTTTTGCCTTCAGTCTTTCCCAGCATCAAGGTCTTTTCCATGTTCAGTTCAGTTCAGTCACTCAGTCGTGTCCGACTCTTTGTGACCCCATGAATCGCAACACACCAGGCCTCCCTGTCCATCACCAACTCCTGGAGTTTACTCAAACTCACGTCCATCGAGTCCATGATGCCATCCAGCCATCTCATCCTCTGTCGTCCCCTTCTCCTCCTGCCCCCAATCCCTCCCAGCATCAGAGTCTTTTCCAATGGGTCAACTCTTCACATGAGGTGGCCAAAGTATTGGAGTTTCAGCTTTAGCATCAGTCTTTCAAATGAACACCCAAGACTGATCTCCTTTAGAATGGACTGGTTGGATCTCCTTGCAGTCCAAGGGACTCTCAAGAGTCTTCTCCAACACCACAGTTCAAAAGCATCAATTCTTTGGCGCTCAGCTTTCTTCACAGCCCAACTCTCACATCCATACATGACTACTGGAAAAACCATAGCCTTGACTAGACGGACCTTTGTTGGCAAAGTAATATCTCTGCTTTTGAATATGCTTTCTAGGTTGGTCATAACTTTCCTTCCAAGGAGAAAGCGTCTTTTAATTTCATGGCTGCAATCACCATCTGCAGTGATTTTGGAGCCCAGAAAAATAAAGTCTGACACTTTTTCCTCTGTTTCCCCATCTATTTCCCATGAAGTGATGGGACCAGATGCCATGATCTTTGTTTTCTGAATGTTGAGCTTTAAGCCAACTTTTTCACTCTCCTCTTTCACTTTCATCAAGAGGCTTTTTAGCTCCTCTTCACTTTCTGCCATCTGCAGAAGGGTGGTGTCATCTGCATATCTGAGGTTATTGATATTTCTCCCGGCAATCTTGATTCCAGCTTCTACATCTTATGCTAAACTAAGAACATTTTAATGGGACTTCCCAGGTGGCGCTAGTGGTAAAGAACCTGCCTGCCAATGCAGAAGACTTAAGAGTTGCAGGTTAGATCCTTGGGTTGGGAAGATCCCCTGGACAAAGCCATGGCAACTCACTCAAGTATTCTTGCCTAGAGAATCTCATAGACAGAGAAGCCTGGCAGTCTACAGTCCTCACGGTGACACAAAGTAGGACACGACTGAAATGACTCAGCAAGCCCTCTTAATACCTTGTCAGTGTATTTGTAGAACTTAATAGAGTCTATTCTCTTGGAGATTAAAGGTTAATTTTTAAAACTAAATCCCTAATCATAAGTTTTCTGCTGTTATATATTTTGCTAAGCATTTTTACTCTTTTCATTGTGTCTCTGAAAATGTGTTACTGGTAAATTCCTATTTATCATAATTATTATCATCTGAAACCTACTGGAATTATTTTTTAGCAAATGCTGGTATTTATAATTATTGATTGTGTGCAACTTTGTGTCTACATAAGAGGAAATCATTGAAAACACAGTATTTATTTTCCCTGTCTAATGTGCCATAGTGCACCAACAATTACAGTGATGAAAAAAAAAAGAGTAATGTTTGATGGGGCACATAGAACCATTCCCCAGAGGCTCACACAGAATGGCATGTGATAACTTCCAGGAAAGCATTTGAATAGTAGTGAGATTTACTTTAATGTCTGCACAGTTGTAATACAAATTAGGTCAAAATAACAAAATATATAGATATATTCTAGAGTCATTGTATTTATTTTCCCTAGTATATATTTTTCCTGAAAGTCACTTCCCTCTAGTATATGTTTATTGTCCATAATTATGTATACATGTATATTTATTGCATGAGTATGTTCGGCTTTACAAGTTTTCACATTAGCCAGTTATGTAACACAGCATGCGATTTTGTCCTTTGTTAAACATTTCCAGTGGTTTATGTTGTTTTCAACAGATGAATTAGAAAATCTCAGAAAATTGGTTACTGAAAATGAAATGGGAATGGTAGAATCATTCTGAATCCTGCCTTTTGGTGTTTACCTCAAAGCATGCTTCTTTGAGCTTGCTTGATTTACATTTAGCAATATCTACGTGAAAATAGCAATCATACACCAAAGTAAACGGGAATATACGCAACTGCTTCCTCCAGTTTCTTCAATTGCAGTTGCAATCCCATAGATTTCCATCTTGACAGGTAGCATAATTAGAAAATTCTCTTTGTCTTATTAAATGTGACTCTTCTCAATAGAATTCACTTCATTGCTAGCAAAGAACAGAAAATATACTTCAAATCTGAAATAGGAAATCAAGGGGGACTGTTTTATTTTTATCTGTCTTTGTGCCAGCAACATTATTATCAAAGGATATTGTAATGCTGAAAATGTACTTTGGGGATTTAAATCACGCATTAGCCTGGGAAGCAAAAAGTGCTGTAGGGCCCGTGCAATATATTTTCTCATTAATCTGATTGAAAGATTATCCTTCCTATAGCTATGAAAATTCTAATACTCATATATCCATATTCTATGCTAGTAAAATTCAGCTTTGTGCAAAGTCATTGTCTCTTGCATCGAGGGTCCAAGACTTTTCTTCTTTCGGCATAAGCCCATCTGTATTAAAATAAATTCAAAGCAGTCCGCCATTTCATGCACACATTTTGATTATTTTGTAAGCTGCTGTGGAAAATGGAAGTATCAGCAAGCTATGCAGTTTCCTGGTAATGTAATGCGGTCATTACCTCAGTGGTCATGTGAGAAAGTTTAGCTGTACCGTCTTTGACAAATGTTTAGTGAGTCAAAACAGTGCATTTAAATGAAATGCAGATATGAATGAGGCATTATTGCAATCACAACTCGAGCTTCAAAATTATCTTATGTGAATATACATGCTTTCTCTGTAACCTGACATTTGTAACAGAACTAGCTGCACCTTTACTCTCCCACCACTCACCCCACCTCTTTTCTCTACTTCCTCCCCCAGATTCAGAATGAAGGAAGGTATTATGATCAGAGGCTGTGTGCAGTAATTGAAGACACTCCTGATGATTCCATGCAATCAGTGACACATTATTTGTGACGAAAATTAAGTCAAGAAACAAAGCAGATTTATAGGTTGCTTTGCCACGGTCAGTGCCTTTACAAAGATTAGCAAATGTAGATGGATAAAACTCATTCAAAAAAAAAAAAAAAAGAGAGAGAGAGAGAAAAAAACCAACAACCACTTATATGCTTTTCCACATAAGAGACTCACTGAAAATTTTGTATACGCTTAGTTGTAACTCCCAGCATTTTGCAATTTTAAGTTTTAATGAAACTACAGAAAATGTCTTAAACTGAGTGATTTCTATTCAGAGCACTTGGAGTGCTGATAGCATGAACAGTATAGATGGCTCCAGCCATAACTGTCACATAGATAATATTCTTTTATGCCTCAAGACACTAAGATGGTGCTGTAGATAACCAAAAGAAATAAGCTGCCACCATCACTAATCTGCAGCTTTGAAACAGTATAGCTTTTGCATGGTTAAGAGAAGGTAAAATCACCTACCAGAGTAATAGAGAAGACATGTTGAAAGTGAACAGGACCTGGAAGAATTAAGGCTTTCATATTTATTTGTAATCCATACGCAACATGGATCAAATCGTCCATATCCGATTTTATGTGTTTATGTATGACAATTGGAAATGCAAAATGAGCTGGGGCCTTTCCATTCCCCAAGGACATTTTTGCTAATGTAGTGAAATGAAAATCTAAGGAGCATTTGGCTTTAGTGTTCTCTTCAGAGGTTAACTTTGGAAATCTTCAGTGTGTTCTTATGGCTGGATTTGTAATATATGTAGCAGATTAGAATGTATTATGATATTCAGATGCACCACCCGAACAGTATAAAAAAAATTGCTGTCTGTATTTTTCTCACCCAGCAAATATTGCTTGAGGGCTTTTTACATGGATAAAATTGAATTTTACATTCTCATTGCATAATGTGACTTATCAACTACTTTCTGTATGTGTGAGCCTGGGGTTTGGTGAACACAAATCATAGCCAAAGTTTGATGAACATCTTCCATAAAGCTAGGATACTGGATCCATAAAAAAGAACATAATTAGTTTTATGTCTGGAGCTACATTTTGGGGTGAAATACATCATTTCATATCACAATGGAATACATCTTTACTGGCAAGGAAAAATACTATTCCATGCTACTTGTTCATAAGAAAAAACAAATATAAGATCAAAATAAATTTTGAAATCCCAAAGGTATTTATTCTTATTTAATTTCAACAGTTGTATTTTATATTCAGTTTAGAAATCTCAAATCAGAAAACCTTTCATTTGAGAATACATGTTGACATTCAAGACTCTAGGAAACAGAGAAAACATAATGATAAACCAAATATCATGAGAATTGGACCCTACAATAAAACCATTTTCTCATTATTTGTTCTAAGAATGTGATAGCTTTCCAGGGAAAAGAAAATTCCTACTTGAAAATGTAGAGCAACATACACAATTTTTTTAATCGAACAAAAGAACTATCAATACTAATCTGCTAATTTGTGCCCCAAAATGCAATCATATTGTTGGGCCAAAAACACAATGCAGCCAGGAAGCTATTAAATGCACAGCAGTATTTGAAATCGAACCACAGTGACTTGTTGTTATGGCATGCTGACATTATTGGTTCTTGTATATAGTTACATAATGATCTCTGAAGCCAGCTTTAAAAACTGTTCTATAAAACCAGTTAACAGATGTCAAAATCTGACTAAGAGTCAACTTTCTTAGACACTTACTTTACAGCTACATTTAAGAACCTTTTGTCTATGTTAAAAAATAAAAATCCCAAACCAAAATGTTACAGTATTTTCTCTCTCCAAAACAACTCTATGTGACAGCAGACTCTATTGCCTTTTATTTCAAATTTATTGTGGATGTCATCATCCAGTGTTCATTAACCCAAAAAATATGCAGCACTGAAATTATGTTGGTGTGAAGAAGAAAAAATTATTTATTATGATTTATTTCTATCCGTATTACTAATCCAGCATATAGTTTTCACTCTGTATAAAAATTCATTATCTTGCTATATAGAAAGTTTGTGTCATTTCAAATATACAAAAGACAATATAATCAGAAATCATTTCTTCCATAACATTATCATACTACTATGGTCTTATCTTCAAACATAATAGGATTTGCTGTGAATGACACTTTCTAATATGAAAAAATACAGCAGTTATGACATTATAGGATTCAGTAGTTTTGTGGACAAATATTTCATATCATTACTTTATAACCCAAAGTAGTTTGTCCTCAAAAAAAGTTATACAGTGAAAATATACTTGAAATAAGTCAACATGCTCTCCCCGTTTCTAGTTTCTATATAAAACAGCTCAAAAATTAGTATACACAAAAAAAGGAAAACCGTTTTCCATTGCTTTTGCATATTTCTCAAATAAAGAAGATGCCATCTAGAAAATAGAATTGCTACAGTAAAACTGCTTTCTGTTCTGTGAAAGCCCTTGCTTTTGTAATTGTAAATGAAGCTGTTTCATCTGGTTTATATGCTGCTGTTCCCACTCTTGCAGCTCAGGGCAATACAAATGATTAGTTACCTGATTCCAGATTCATACAGGCTCAACTATGAGAACTAGACTCTGGCATTTAAATGACTGAACTGATGTGAGAACATAAACCATTCCAGACCATTTATACAAATGAAACTGGCCAAGCATTTTATCAAATCTCCTATTACAGGAAAAAACCCTGTATCACATCTATGCAATTTTTTTTTTACTCTCACAAAATATTGGGGTGTGCTTTTTGTTAATTTTTATTTTAAAAGAGTTTTCTCATAAATACCACACCCAAAATGATATTTCAGGTCAAAGTTGCAAATGGTCAAAGCCTCATGTCTCACTCAGTTGCATTTCAGTGAAGAGGTCTCTATAAAAAATGTTTCCTTCAAAAGAAAGCATCTTTTCCTGCAAATGAAATTTCTGAGGAGTTTCCTTGGAATACAAAAGCGTAGATTTCAACTGAGCTCAAAAGCTAAAATTTACATATAAAAATCAATCATTCTATTTTGGGTTGAACATCAAAATTACCTACTTAAGCTTTCATATTGGTAATTTCATATTCCTAAAGAGTTTGAAATGTCAGTGAATACTCTCCAAATACTCATTTCTACCTTTCACCAGAAGTTCTAGAATGTCAGTTTGAAAAATTGCATGAACTGTATGAAGTTTTACAAAAAATTTCAACACATAATTTAAACAGCCTCCTAAATTAGCACAATGGAAATTTAGACTTTAATACCATGGTTTATGAGCTTGAGCTTCTGCTTCTCTGAAGTTAATGGAATAGTAACTGGCAATAATATATGGGAAAATGATTAGAAAGAAATAACACTGAATTTTGCAAGCCACCCAGGCAGAGCAGTCCCTTTCCTTACAATAATAATAAACACTATGTACAACATGAATGACAATAAAGGGCAAAACAAAACTGAGAGAACCATTTTTCTGAAGGATTATAAGAAAAATTAAGAACCAGGTACAATTTTATGAAATGAGATGAAAACTCAGTTCCATTTTTTAAAAAAGCTTAATTTGTTTTAGAGAAGTTTTAGGTTCCCAGCAAAATTTGTAGGGAAGGTACAGAGAATTCCCATATACCCCAAAGATAATGGGAGTAGGGAATGACTTTTTGCCTATGCAATAGTAGCTTGGAATGGAAAATAACTGGTAAGAGACTATCTAGAGAGAAAAATATGTGAGTAGACAGAAATATATCTGTTTCCCAACCAAACAATGATGATAAGGGAATCTCATACAGAACAAACAGCATATGCAATGTCATGGGGAATATATAAGCGGTTTGATATTAAGAATACACAAAGAATAGGGAGGAACACATTTAATGAAACTGGGAATGAAAGAAGATCCTCTAAGCACTTGCTAGCACCCTATTTGCAGCCAGACATTTCTCTGTGCTTCCATAGCACCACCTACTAACCACAGTCACAGAAGTTACTGTATTTTGGGTAACCACGTACTCATCTATGACATAATTCACCATCTTTCCCAGCCTCCAAATCACCCACTAGATAAATTCATCAAATGTAAGCTTCATCTTCTTCCTCCCCATATCATACAAACCATAGTGTGGTACATAAAGGGAAAGTGAAGTTGCTCAGTCGTGTCCGACTCTTTGCGACCCCATGGACTGCAGCCTACCAGGCTCCTCCCTCCATGGGATTCTCCAGGCAAGAGTACTGGAAAGGGTTGCCATTTCCTTCTTCAGGGGATCTTCCCGACCCAGAGATGGAACCCGAGTCTCCTGAATTCCAGGCAGACACTTTAACCTCTGAGCCACCGTCTCAATAAATATGTAAATAAATCGATAAGACTTTCTTGAAAATTAACAATACACTGTGTACATTAGGCTTGTGTCATTTTTAGCTGTTTCTACAACTTGAAATCAGCTACATCTTTATTACTATTTTAGATACCTATAAACTTATGAACTGTGGAAAATTCCTAAAGAGATGGGAATACCAGACTACTTTATCTACCTCCTGCAAAACCAGTATACAGATCAAGAAGCAGCAGTTAAAACTGGACATGAAACAACAGACTGGTTCAAAGTTGGGAAAGGAGTACAATAAGGCTGTATATTGTCACCTTGCTTATTTAACTTATATGTGGAGTATATCATGCAAATTGCTGGGCTGGATTAAGCCTAAACTGGAATCAAGATTGCAGGGAGAATATGCAGATATGCAGATAACATGCAGATCTCAGATATGCAGATAACATCACCCTTATGGCAGAAAGCAAAGAGGAATTAAAGAACCTTTTGATGGAGGTAAAAGAGGAGAGTGAAAAAGCTGGCTTAAAACTCAACATTCAAAAACCTAAGATCATGGCATCCCATCCCATCATTTGATGGCAAATACATGGGGAACCAATGGAAGCATTGACAGACTTTATTTTCTTGGGCTCCAAAATCACTGAAGATGGTGACTTCAGTCAAGAAATTAAAAGACACTTGCTCCTTGGAAGAAAAGCTATGACAAACCTAGACAGCATATTAGAAACCAAAGGTATTACTTTGCTGACAAAGGTCCGTATAGTCAAACCTGTGGTTTTTCCAAAGGTCATGTACAGATGTGAGAGCTGAACAATAAAAAAGTCTGAGCACCAAAGAGTTGATGCCTTTAAACTGTGGTGTTGGAGAAGACTCTTGAGAGTCCCTTGGACTGCCAGGAGCTCAAACCAGTCAATCTTAAAGGAAATCAACCACGAATATTCATTGGAAAGACTGATGCTGAAGCTGAAGCTCCAATCCTATGACTACCTGATGTAAAGAGCTGACTCATTGGAAAAGACCTTGATGTTGGGAAAGATTGAAGGTAGGAGGAGAAGGAGACGACAGAAGATGAGATGGTTGGATGGCCTCAGCGACTCAGTGGACATGAGTTTGAGCAAACTTTGTGAATCAGTGGAGGACAGGGAAACCTGGCGTGCTGCAGTCCACGGGGTTGCTAAGAGTCAGACACGACTGAGCAACTGAACAACAACCACAGAACTTGTAAAAATTGCATAAGAATGGAATTTTTATGTTTAGTTCTGAAGTTATATCTCATATATAAAAGTTTACAATTTTTATCTTTCAAATAATGAATATTTAAAAGTTAACTTATAAAAGAGGAAGGCAACTAAAGTTGATCGAGTAATCTCTGATTCTCAAACCACTGTTATTTGGGCATTATTGTTAATACTAGGGATTATAACCCAGAAGTCTAGGCAAATGTGGATCACCCTTCCTTTCGGTGGAACTCTATTGGAAGTATGAAATAATTTTTTTTTTTTTTTTTTACAAAATAAGAAAGTGAAAATGGAGAAATGACTTTAGTAAGTCACAAATTTCTTAGAATGTAAGCAAAGTTATAAAAGCCGACCTATTGCTTATGGGCATAGGCTTAAACCCAACATGGAACTTCAAGCTTTACCTAAAAATAAACCTTGGATCCACACACTTAGGTGAGTTTGCAAGGAGAAGGAGAGAACAGATCCCAGGAGAGTCCTTGGGTCCCTTTAAACACCAATTACAAGCCATCAGCAGAAGAGAAAAGTTCCTTTGGGTCTCTATTCTAACTAGTGAATTCCACTACTGCATTTGCAATTGAAGCGGTGCATCCAGGGGTCTGAAGCAGAAACATGTAAAGGGGAGTGTGGGAGTTTTTCTTTTAACTCAGTATCTGTAGCAAGAGATAACTTCAGATCATCAGTGCTCAACAATCTAGCCAAAAAAAAGCCAGAAGAGCACTTCTGTACAGAATAGATATTGCTATTATTTTATGAATGGATAGGGTGAAGTTTAGAAAAGTTATATGGCTTGCCAAAGGTACAGGAAGTAGAGAGGCTGCAATTTTTACCACATTTGCCAGGCTTTAAATCTATGTTCTCACTGAAACCTTATGGGAAATCCTTAGTTGATGCCATGTAGTACACAAATTCATTCAGCTAAACTCTGTCTAAACACTTAACTCCTCAGAATTGTCAGCTAATAAAATGGCTGCTGTTTAAACCATTAAGTTTTGGGAAAGACTGATATGCAGCAATAGATAGGTGAATTACATGTATTTTCTGAGAGTATCTTTATCACTGTATACTTGAATGAAACGTGCATGTCCTTACTGTTTAAGAGGTGAGAGAGAACTGGATCCCACTTAGCTTAATGTTGAAATCTATTCTAGACCCACAGTTGATCTGAAATCATTAGTAGTGGTCTGGAGAGCTTCCCAGATAGTCAGAGCTTTAGATAAACAAAGCATTGAGACTTTTTTAAAGGAATAAATCAAGATCATATTACATACCTTTGCCAGAGAAGTAATACTTGGCAAACATTAATAAATATTCTATTGACCCAACTTTCAACAAATATATAAACTAACAATCTTGTATCATTCAACTGAAAAAAAAAAAAAATCAGTGTTTCCAAGTTAGGACCCTGTCAAAAGCAAAGCAAATCATATTCCTTTACATTATGATTCTCAAAATATAAACAAAGATAATTTGTTTTTTTCACAAGCTGCCTATGCACCTCACTTCTTTCTCCTAGGTACATTTGAGCAATTTCTCTGAACTCAAACATTTAGCTGCTATGTGAAATTGGCTCTTTTCAAAATGTTTTACATAAATGATAATAATAGCAAATACAAGTGTAGTTTGCCTGGGTGATTATTATTGTCATCAGCAGGTCCTTGTGAAACATAAGATTTTAAGCCTAATTATTGAGGGAGATTGTATGGAGCAGACCTTTCACACCTATAAAGTGATTGAAATAAAGATCTGAATGTTTTGTGTAATCAAACATTTACGTATTAGCTTGGTCAGTGGAAGTCTTATTTGTGATTGTGAATTATGCTGAAAGTTAACATTATTAAAACGAAGCAAGACCAAGCTGATTAATAATTCATTAGCATTCTTTCACCTTCCTTTAAAATAAGCTGTTACCTGCATTGGGGGAAAGCAGATAGTAGACTATAATTTATCACTTTTCAGGGATAAGAAATGGTTCTATATTTTAAATCCTTGTTTTAATTATATAACCCGATATTTTGATAACCAATATTATAACATCAGGAGGCTCTGAAGATACTGTGGGAGAGATATTTTGACATATTTAGTCTACTTTCTTGATTTCATAGTGAGATTGTAATGAGGAATTCCCATTTACTCTTGAGCTCAGCATTTAGATAATTGAATAATAAACCACAATCAATGAGAACCTTTAAAGATTGTCACTCTTATGTTAAGATTGAACTTAAAAAAATAGCTTCTTAGCTTGCAAACATTTTTGGCTCAACCCCATTTGGTATTCAGAATGTAAATGAGATTTGTTATCAGGCAGGAAGCCTGAAACTGATTTAACCTAGATATTAATCTTCACATTAAGGACATATTTACATTTCTCGCATAGCACAGTAGGTTAGTACTAAAAAAGATCTGCATTTAATTTTTTAAAAAATGGCTTAACCCAATGGATATACAGTGCATATTTCTCATTTTAACTGTTCTGTTTATTTCATAGATTCTTTTATTTTCCCATGGTCATGTTAAGGCCTGCTGGATTGAAAATATGCTGCAAATAGAAGCCAAACCACAGTAAAATGACTCTGTCTAACCCTAAGAGTTCCAGTCATTTCCTTTTATATTTTATAATAAGATATGACAACTCAATTTAAAGAAAATACACAATAGTTGCTGACTACAGTGAAAAGTTTATATTAAAATAATGTGTTGCTGTGGGGAGGTGGATAATTGAGCATACAGTAGGTAATTTCTGGCAGGGCTCCTGAAATAAGCAAAAGTAATATCTGTTAACAGAGGATAAATGCAGATAATGTTACTGTAGTCAGTAATTAGGATTTTACAGATCCCTGTTTAAATGCTGATGCAAGAGAAAATGAAGAAGACTGCATTTAGTCATTAAAGTTGAGCTGATCCAAACTCTCTCAGTAAGACCTGACCTTTGATTGGGCCCCATTCCTACTAATGTGTGAGACCATCAGTTTTCTTCTGCATTTAAGGAAGAATAAGCAAACTTAAGAAGACCAAACAAAATCTAACTGAAACTGTTAATTTCAAGTAGTGACAGGGTGGGGGTATGGGAGAGGGGTGGGTTTTGAAGCCATAAAGTTTCCCCAGCTTTCAAACAGAACCTTTGGCTATTTTGTCTCCTTCAACCATCTTATTTAATTCCAGGAAATAGACTTTTAACTCTTTCACATCACGAAGGAAGAGGTAAGAGGTGTGTGTGTGTGCTCAGTCAGTTAGTCATGGCTGAGTCTTTGTGACCGCAAGGACTGTAGCCCACTAAGCTCTTCGTCCATGAGATTTTCCCTGGTAAGACTGGAGTGGTTTGCCATTTAGTCCTCCAGGGGATATTCCTGACCCAGGGATCGAACCCCTATCTCCTTTGTCTCTTGCATCTTTACCACTGTGCCACCTGGGAAGCCCCTAGAGATGCAGTGAGTACATATCAACTTTTTAAAGGCAAAATTAGTTCTTAGAAAATTATAATTGAGTACCCTCTTAATTCCTTCAAGAGAATTTATAAAATCAGTATACATACACACAGTCTTCTAAAGCAGTTGTGTTCACCAAAACAATAGAAACTTGAATGATGAAGTTAGTGTTAAGAATAGGGGAACAAGTATGTTTCCTTATGAAGAACTATAAAGTGACGATACCTGCGCACTGAATACTGTCTTACAAACAAAAATATAAAAGCCAAACTTATTATCAAAATTAGAACCCAAATAACTCCTCCCTCCTTTCCATTTAGTTTCCAGAAGGAATTGAGAGGTGCTAGCAATGGCCAGCCTTCATCCATTACTGTTTTGGTGTAAGGATAATAATAGGAATCTACAGATGATTAATATGGATCACCATACTCCCTTGCAAAAGAAAAGAATTGGGGACTTTGGGGTTATCATCACGTATTGTGCTTTTGAATAATTTCTCCCACAATGCTTCCTTGCTCCTAGGCCCAGTGAGGAGGTTTTTGCAAGCATAAGTAGGATGGATTAAAGCAGGGAGAGAATAGACTTAAGGAAGCAATTAGTAAGGTATTTTAGAATGTACTTGGGTGAAAGTCTCCATTATCATTTATCAGTGTTCTTTCATTGGGACCTAGAGACAAGCCTCTAATCAAGCATTATGGTAAGTGATAGACACTTGAATCCATAGAATCATAATCTTCTCCATAGGCTTGAGAGTGCCTCATTCTGTTCCCACTAAATCCCTTTGATCCACTTGATCAAGTGTCCTGTCAACTCTTGCTCTGTTACCTTAGGTCATCTGGGGTAAGTATTGACTGCTTTCATCCATTACCAGCCCATGCCTACCTCTGGTGACTATCCTCAGATTCTTTTCCATAAGGTTAATTACTATCGCTCTGCTTTTTCACTTGAACAGAGGGACCTCCTTGACCCCTACACTAAGTTAAATCTCTCTGTTATACAGTTCCATAGGACCTTATAGTACACTCATTTGTTTCTGTTTTTTTTTTTTTAGATTTATTTATTTACTAAACAAATACATGTGAAGTCCTTGTTCTGTTCTAGGTACAACACCAAACAAAAGAAACAAAAGTTCCAGACCTCTTAGAGCTTACATACTATAATTACATTGTATTTAATACCTTTGAAGCTCCATCTTTCTGGCTGAAAGCAAGAACCATAACTGTCTCGTTCCTCACTGTTTCTGCAGCACTTTGCAGATAACCTGGAATATGGAAAAGGTACAATGAATATTTATTGATTATAAAATAAATAAATAAATGCTGTGATTTTATAGAAACATAGATGTTTTATTTTTTCATAAGTGAAGTTCAGCTGTATAAAGTTACCGGTAAAAACTACCTGTGAAATGTGATCTAATGGGACTACTAGACTAAAACACACTAGTTCATGGGTACCAGCAATATAACTGCAATGCTGCTTACGAATAAACTATTTTTGAAAACACTATTTGGATTAGTTTTATACTTTGTCTTTTCAACAGACATCAAGACATTGATTAAGCACTTCCTAATACTTAGCTTAAGTATACATAGCACAATAAAATGCATCATTCATACTTATTAAAGTGGCACCAAAACCCCATCCTAGAATTCAAGCAGCAAAATATGTAACATAAGATTACTTGCATGCTCAGTCACTTTAGTCATGTCCAACTCTTTGAGACCCTATAGACTGTAGCCTGCCAGGCTCCTCTGTCCATGGGATTCTCCAGGCAAGAATATAGAGTGGGTTGCCAGCCCTCCTCCAAGGGGATCATCCCCACCTAGGGATCCAACCAATATCTCTTGCCTTTTATGCATCGCAGGTAGATTCTTTACAACTGAGCCACCAGAGAAGCCCATAAGTTTAAGGCACAAGCAATTTTTTACCTTACACTAAACACACACACACACACACACACATACACACACACCATCTTTACAAAATGCTTTGAATTGAATATTAAGATGAAGCATTTTTAACAATATGATGTTTAAAAGTGTCTCTCTACAGAGACAATGGGCTTCCCTTGTGGCTCAGCTGATACAGAATCCCCCTGCAATGTGGGAGACCTGGGTTCAATCCCTGGGTTGGGAAGATCCCCTGGAGAAGGGAAAGGTTACCCAGTTCAGAATTCTGGCCTGGATCCATAGGGTTACAAAGAGTCGAACACAACTGAGCGACCTTCACTGAAAATGCCTAAGTCCTTTTGATTATATTAATGAGAACAGGGAGTTCCCAACATTAAAAAGCTAAAGTTTAATGCCTGCCTGAATACCAGATTTGCCTTCAGTTGTCTTCTTTTTTGTTTCCAAGTTGACATTCAGGCAATATGAGAGAAAATAGGCAAACAGAGACATAAACTAGGTCTCTTCACTCACCCTTTCAACACATGAAAGTGGCTAAATCGCATATGAAAAGCATACCATCAAACTATCCATGCGTCAAATATGATTTATTTTTATTTTTGAAGTATCAAAGATAAGCCCATAAAATAATTTTAGAAGTAAAAGGAGATTATTAGCTCATTTAACAAAAAAATCTAATAATAGCTGGTATTGTTCAGTTGCTAAGTTTTGTCTATTTGCAACCCCATGAACTGCAGCATGCCAGGCTACCCTGTCTTTCACTATCTCCTGGAGTTTGCTTAGATTCATGTCCACTGAGTTAGTGGTGCTATCTAACCATATCATTCTCTGCTGCTCCTTTCTCCTTTTGTCCTCAATATTTCCCACCATCAGGGTCTTTTCCAATCAGTTGGCTCTTTGCATCAGGTGGCCAAAGTATTGGAGCTTCAGTTTCAGCATCAGTCCTTCCGATAAATATTCAGGATTGATTTCCTTTAAGATGGACTGATTTAATCTCCTATTAGTTACCACTTAATAGAGAGTACAAATGATATCACGTAAACTCCATTTTGAATCTTGAGGTTCTCAGAGTTGGCTTCATTATCAGGCACTGCCCATTATAGGAATAAAACATCTGTATTTTAAGGTTCATAGTTCCATGATAACAGGAGCCTGCTGCTGCTAAGTCACTTCAGTCGTGTCCGACTCCATGCGCCCCCATAGACGGCAGCCCACCAGGCTCCCCTATCCCTGGGATTCTCCAGGCAAGAACATTGAAGTGGGTTGCCATTTCCTTCTCCAATGTGTGAAAGTGAAAAGTGAAAGTAAAGTCGCTCAGTTGTGTCTGACCCTTAGCGACCCCATGGACTGCAGCCTACAAGGCTCCTCCATCCATGGGATTTTCCAGGCAAGAGTACTGGAGTGGGTTGCCATTGCCTTCTCCATAACAGGAGTCTAGACACAATGATCAAGAGGGATAATTTTGGGGAGAGGAACAGGAATTTTTAAAAGTATGCCAGGCTTCAACAGTATGTGAACCATGAATTTCCAGATGTTCAAGTTGGATTTAGAAAAGGCAGAGGAACCAGAGATCAAATTGCCAACATCTGTTCGATCATCGCAGGAGAATTTCAGAAAAACATCGACTTCTGCCTTATTGACTACACCAAAACCTTTGACTGTGTGGATCACAACAAACTGTGGAAAATTCTTGAAGGGATGGGAATACCAGACCGTCTTACCTGCCTCCTGAGAAATCTGTATGCAGGTCAAGAAGCAACAGTTCGAACTGGACATGAAACAACAGACTGATTCCAAATAGGAAAAGGAGTACTACATCAAGGCTGTATATTGTCACCCTGCTTATTTAACTTATATGCAGAGTACATCATGTGAAATGCTGGGCTGGATGAAGCACAAGCAGGAATCGGGATTTCCAGGAGAAATATCAATAACCTCAGATATGCAGATAATACCACCCTTATGGCAGAAAGTGAAGAAGAACTAAAGAGCCTCTTCATGAAAGTGAAAGAGGAGAGTGAAAAGTTGGCTTGAAACTCAACTTTGAAAAAACTAAGATCATGGCATCTGGTGCCATCACTTCATGGCAAATAGATGGGGAAACAATGGAAACAGTGAGAGACTTCATTCTGGGGGGCTCCAAAATCACTGCAGATGGTGACTGCAGCCATGAAATAAAGAAATAAAAGAAAAGAAAAGAAATAAAAGACACTTACTCCTTAGAAGAAAAGCTATGACCAACCTAGACAGCATATAGAAAAGCAGAGACATTACTTTGCCAACAAAGGTCCTTCTAGTCAAAGATATGGTTTTTCTAGTAGTCATGTATGGATGTGAGAGTTGGACTATAAAGAAAGCTGAGCACCAAAGAATTAGTGATTTTGACCTACGATGTTGGAGAAGACTCTTTCCCTTGGACTGCAAGGAGAACAAATGAGTCAATTCTAAAGGAAATCATTCCTGAATATTGGAAGGACTGATGCTGAAGCTGAAGCTGCAATACTTTGGCCACCTGATATGAAAAGGTGGAAAAGACCCTGATGTTGGGAAAGATTGAAGGCAGGAAGAGAAAGGGGCAACAGAGGATGTGATGGTTGGATGCATCACCGATTTGATGGATATGAGTTTGAGCAAGCTCTGAGGGTTGGTGATGGACAGGGAAGCATGGCTCGCTGCAGTCCCTGGGGTTGCAAAGTTGGACACGACTGAGCAACTGAACTGAACTGAGCTAATAGAGTCCAACAGTGTCCACATTCATCACATGAATATGTTTCCAACTTGCTCCAATAAAAATTTCACTATAATATAAGCCCCAAGAAGCCAAGATCTCATAAATGCTCATCACACAGAACAGTACAGAGCTTTTTCTCATACAGTACTGCCCCTTTAAAGAGTATCTGGAAATTGTAGAGGTGTTTTGGTTCACATACTGACTGAGTTATGATATGGCATTAGGTTTTCAGGATCTGAGATTTTTGCACCATCCTGAACTTCTTTGATAAACCTTTACAATTACAATTTCTGCCTGAAAGACTGATCATGCTCCCTGAGACACAGAGCAACAGAAAAATGCTTGTAGTGGCCAACACCAGATAGTGATGCACTCACCTGGTGAAATGAATAAAGAAGGCAACCAACATATTTCAGAGTGTATTGGCATTAGTGAAAAAACATTTCTTAGCAATAAAACTGATAAATTCTGAGCTTAAACTGAACATTTTTTGGCACATTGTGGATTTTTAAAAACAACTTTTGGAATAAAAGTGTCTAGTGAGCTCATCTAGGTAATCCACCTAACTCTTCCTTCTATTTTTTCTCCTGAACACCACTCTTTCAATTTTTGTAGAGAATGGGTCAGTTCAGGGTAGAGGTTTGTTCCCGAAACAATCAGCCTTTCATTCCTGGTCCTAAGGTTTAACCATCTCCTACACCCTCAATCAGGTTTCCCTTGTAGCTCAGGCAGTAAAGAACCCACCTGCAATGCAGGAGACCCAGTTTCAATCTCTGGGTTGGGAAGATCCCCTGGAGGAAGAAATGGCTACACATTCTAGTATTCTTACCTGGGAAATCCTATGGACACAGGGGCCTAGTGGGCTAGTCCATAGGGTTGCAAAGAGTCAGACATAACTGAGCAACTAGCATGTGCACACACACACCCTCAATCATTCTTCAGGGACCTTAAATTACACCTTTGCTCCTCTCTTCCCCAAAAGTTGGACCTGTGTCTCTTAAATCTCCTGCATTGGTAGGCAGGTTCTTTACCGCTAGAGCCACTGGAGAAGCCCCACTTGTCACCCTAAGAGATGATAGAATAGAAACTGAATAAGCAGAAGCTAGTGATGCTTAGATACCATAGCAGGCACAGGTTAGCGCATCTTCTGTGATCCTCTTGATTATATGTCTTCCAACCCCTCATTGGTTGGTCCCTCTTCAACGATCACCGTGGCAGACCCTCCCAGAGGAACTGCCCACACTTCCGCAGTCACAGCCTACTGACTCAGCCCAGGGGATGTTCAGTGCCAGCACCTGGGGCTATTCAGAAGGTCTGAGGTCTTTCCCCTTCGGCCTCAGGCCCAAGCCAACCACAAGCCCTGACAGGTTTCCCCATCACTTCCAGGTTGGATACAGGCATATTTTTCCAAACAACTACCATAGGGACTGGAAAATACAGCTCTGAAATGTGGGGCAGTTAATTGTCCGATAGTCAAGATTCATTAAATGGAAAACAGAAGATGGGGGGATAAATTTCCTTTCCTTTCTCCCTTCCATAGAGTTCTCCGAGCAGTGTTTGAGTCTCACAGTGCACCCAAAGAAGTCACAAGTGGCTAGGCAGATGCGTGTGTCAATGCTGGCTGATCTTTGTGGTTTGGCATAAGGCAGAGGGCAGCACAACAACATGTTGCCTGACATTACTTTACATTCCTCTCTGTCTTGCTCCCTTTTCCTCTCAGTCTCAGTGCTCTGAGATTTTACTTTCCAAAGAAAGCAGCAGCATTTAACCATTGCTCCAGGGTTCTTTTCTCTTGGGAACTAGAACTAGGATGGATGTATTTGTGGACAATCTAGGCACAAAATCAAGGACACGGTGGGTTCAGAATTCTTCCAAATCTTTGAGACTGTGTGACGTTCTCCTGGAAAATAAATAAATACATAACACTGTTAAAAACTCTTACAGTGCCACATATATAGTAACCACACAGTCAAAATTAATTATGTGAATCATACAATCAGAGTTGAATAGAACAAAAGGGCATAATAAAGTTAACCAGTTTCATAAATGAAGAAGTAATCAAGTGTTCAGTATAAAGGCCAGCAGTAACAGAGATTTCATTATATGAATAGAGAGAGAGGGTCAGATGTAAGGGTTACTATTTTAAAAATATCAAACAAACAGAAAACCCAGCTATGGTATTAATACTTAGTAACAAACAGAGTCATTTAACTCCTTCTAGTATTTCTTTGGTTTATCACTTTTACTTTTTGCTCTTCTTTCTCTTCCTGCCAACTAGGGACATTGTCTAAATGTTGGGGCATTGTCCCAACCCTAACTTTTATATCACCATTTTCTACCTCTTCCTATCCTTTTAACACTCTTTCAGTGAGTCTTAACCACTCATGTGACATCATGTTGTATTATTCGTGTGGAGCTTTCCTGATGGCTCAGCAGTAAAGAAACTGCCTGCAACGCAGAAGATGAAGGAGACATGTGTTCGATCCCTGGGCCAGGAAGATAAGCTGGAGTAGGAACTGGCAACCCACTCCAGTAATTGTGCCTGAAAAGTCCCATGAACACAGAAGCCTAGTGAGCTACAGTTCAAATGGTTGTAAAACAGTCGGACACAACTGAATGACTGGGCACACAGAACTCTCACTATATAATATGTGACTGTGTGTAAGTTCAGCCACTCAGTCATGTCCAACTCTTTGCAACCCCAAGGATTTTAGCCCATAAGTCTCCTCTGTCCATGGGATATTCAGGCAAGAATACAGAAGTACACTGTCAGTTCCTACGCCAAAGGATCTTCTCGACCCAGGGATTGAACCAACATCTCTTGCATCTCCAGCATTATCAGGCAAATTCTTTATCACTGTGTCACCTGGGAAGGCCCCATAATGTGTGACTATGTTCTCTCAATTACTTTTGTATATTTTCTTTAACTTTTAAAATCTTCTACCTCTTCCCATTTTGTGCATCAAAAACTAAACTCATAAGTGCACTAAACAGATCTTTTTCTTACCTCTTTTATGACAGTGGTATTTTCTCTCTAAATATCTTTCTAAAAATCCCCATGTCAATTGAGGAAAGGTACTTACCTGATTACAAGATTTCTGGGAGAAATATCAATAACTTCAGATATGCAGATGACACCACCCTTGTGGCAGAAAGTGAAGAAGAACTAAAAGGACTCTTGATGAAAGTGAAAGAGGAGAGTGAAAATGTTGGCCAACCAGTCCATCCTAAAGAAAATCAACCCTGAATATTCATTGGAAAGACCAGCGCTGAAGCTGAAGCTCCAATACTTTGGCCACCTGATGCAAAGAACTGACTTGTTAGAAAAGACCCGGATTCTGGAAAATATTGAAGGCAGGAGGAGAAGGGGATGAGAGAGGATGAGACGGTTGGATGGCATTACCGATTCAATGGATATGAATTTGAGCATGTTGTGGGAGTTGGTGATGGACAGGGAAGCATGGTATGCTGCTGTCCATGGGATTGCAGTGAGTCAGACATGACTGAGCGACTCAATTGAATTGAATTGAATTGGATTACTAGATACTAACTTATCCAGTGTGGAATTTTTGCCAGTTGTATATTGGAATGCTTACTGCCCATTGCAGGACAGATTTCCCTAGCTCCTGGATGCCTTTTCTTGACATCTGAGTGCCAGTCAACAGATCCTCGACTTTTAGTTGTTGACTGAATGTCAGATGTCCTAACCAAACCCTTTGGATCTTTTACAAAGTTAATTTAACTCACTAAATTGTCTAAAATGCTACGCACTTCAACTAAATTCACAGCTTTAAGAGCAAAGGTTTGTTTACTCAAATTACCACTGAAAGTATATCATTAAGCTGAAGGGAAAGGATGCAGAAATATAGAAATATTTCCAACATTTCTGAAAACTTAGAAAAGTGAAAATGAGATGAAATGCAGGGAAAGGATATAGGCGCCAGTATGCTGATGGGATGGAGAAGGAAGTGGCAACCTCCTCCAGTATTCTTGCCTGGAAAATTTCATGGATAGAGGAGCCTGGCAGGCTATAGCATAGAGTCTCAAGAGTTGGACACAACTTAGCAAATAAACCAGCACCACCACCATGCTGACATGAGAGCAAAAACCTAAAAGCATGGATTTTTCTCCACCATTACTATTTGTCTTTCCATTAGTCATTACAATACATGCCTATCAATCCCTTTTCAATAACAGATTCCGACTAATCATCTGACTCCTTGTTCCCCAAAACCAACATTACCTAACTCTGAAAGAAACTCCAGTAAAGAAAAAGTTAGCTCAAGATATCTTAGCTTATTAAAAGAAATACAACCAATAGTCTTAAAAAAACTCAGTCAGTATGCAATATGAAAACAACAACCACCATAGCAGTCATTTAGAATTCAGTCTCTGGGTCTACTGGATTCCAAACTTAGTTGAATAATATTGAGGAACAATTAAGTTCCCTGTGACTCAGTTTCCTCATAATATCAGTTACCTAATTTTTTGTTGATTAAATGAGAGAAACCACTTACACTGTTTAAAAGAACAACTTGAATAATTGCATCATGAATGTGAGCTCTTAATTATGAAGCCCTTATTCTGTATCAGAATGACTCTGGGAAGACTGAAGGAACATAACTTACGCATTTTAGTGTAATTCATGTTGTATAACTATAAGAAACCACAAAATATTTGTTGAAGAAGTGAACTGACATTTTCAATACTAATGATTGATGATTCTGAAAAGAAGATTCTGAAGTTTTCCACTTGGATCACCGCTCTAGGTGGTGATGAGAGATTAAATAAGAGGACTAGAGTTGTTTGTATTGCTAGTACGATGTTTTATTTGGGAATTTTTTTAATCATTGTGAAACATCTAAACCAATGAGCATACATGAACATATGGTGAGTGATTTTATTAAACATTTTATATTGACTAAGCATTGGCAGTCAAACCAGGCATTATGTTAGACCCTCATGAGACAAAGATGAAGCAGATAAAATCCTTGCCTTCATAAAACTTCTAGTGTTTGTGTTATATGCATCAGGAACAGGAAAGCACCTAAGCCTGAGACAATGGATTTTGTGTCATAAATGAGCAGTTAAAGGAAAATGTATAATGTACAGCATGTTTATGAAGGATGACTCATCACCCATTGCAAGTTGCAAAGTTCTGATTTTTCTAAACGACATTAACAAATTCATAAATGTGGCATGTTAGAATGTCCAAAGATTAGAAAGCTTACCTTTCATTTTTACGTTATCTTTTTTAAAGCAGAAAGTCAGACTTTCCACAAGGGCCATCCAGGTTCATAATTTCTCAGAGAAGCTGACTGCCTGAGTACAAAACAATTCAGGCAGAGTTTAAACACCTTTCCCA
>NW_011494678.1:19328-24834 GCF_000754665.1 Bison bison bison | reverse complement strand
CCAATATCTTCCTTCCTCTGAGGACTTTGGTTGGTCACTATGTCAGTCAGGCACGACCACTGTTTCAAACTGTTTTCCTCCTTTATTGAGAGGTCAACCACGAGCCCTTGGCAGGTGAAGGCAGAGCTCACCTTTGCTTTCCTCCCTGGCTGTGTCACGTACCTGTGCAAGTGGAATCCCCAGTTAGAGAGATCCCCGAGGCCAACAAGTTCTATTAAACTGCAGCAAGAATTGGTCAGCTATTTGCTCCTGGGAAAAATCCTGCTGCTGTGACTAATAAGTATTTCAAAAGAAATAAATGAGCATGTCATTCATCCTATGATTACAGGATGAGCTGCAAGGGAGTTGCTGGCCAGCAGGCCCTTTATGTAAGCCCAAGTTACTGAGTTCTTTCCCTAAAATAGTGCAGAGTGTCCCATGACTGGATTAAATACTTTTCCATCCACCACCATGGCAAATCTGAAGGATCACAGCAAATAGTGAGGCAAAGGGAATGTTTGCTACCTTATAGGAGAAGAAAAGGTGGTATTTGTGCCACTTAAGTCAACAGAGACATTAGCTAAAATGTTTTTTAGTCTAATTATATAAAACAAAATTATAATTAAAACATTCAAGAACAGCACACATAATGACCATTATTGCTAAAATAGTAACTATATACTGGAGAACACATGGTGCTATGTTCTTTATAAACTTTTCTATGCAATCATTGTTTACCACTGTTATTAAGATCACCACTAGACCTTCACTTCATTACCATTATTAAAAAAAAACCCAAAGAAACAGAAAAAAATGTACATTCATAACATTAAAGCTTTGTCTTCATCTATATCTTCGACTTTGAATCACCAATCTTTTCTTTAAATTCAAGGATATTTTTGAACCATATATAAAGTCTTCATGGGAAATAATTTCATTCTTTAGTCACCTTCTTCAGCATATTTTCTATACATCTCTTATAGATCACATTTACCTTGGACTCTAGATATTTATGAACTTATCTTTCTCTACTGGTGAAAACAAAATGACTTTAAGATTAAGTCTATGTTTACTTCATTGCAATTTAAATGCCCTCATTATGTTAAGTGTGTGGATCACAAGGAACTTGGAAAATACTTAAAAAGATGGGAATACCAGACCATCTTACCTGCTTCCTGAGAAATGTATGCAGGTCAAGAAGCAACAGTTAGAACTGGACATGGAACAGCAGACTCATTCCACATCGGGGAAGAACATCAAGGCTGTATATTGTCACCTTGCTTATTTAACTTATATGCAGAGTACACCATATGAAATGCCAGGCTGATCAAAGCCCAAGCTGGAATCAAGATTGAAGGGAGAAATATCAATAACCTCAGATATGCAGATGACAAGACCACTTTTGTGGCAGAAAGCGAAGAACTAAAGAGCCTCTTGATGAAAGTGAAAGAGGAGAGTGAAAACGTTGCCTTAAAACTCAACATTCAGAAAACTAAGATAATGGCATCCGGTACCATCACTTCGTGGCAAATAGATGGGGAAACGATAGAAACAATGAGAGACTTTATTTTGGGGGGCTCCAAAATCACTGCAGATGGTGACTGTAGCCATGAAATTAAAGGATGCTTGCTCCTTGGAATAAAAGCTATGACCAACCTAGATAGCATAATAAAACCAGAGACATTACTTTACCAACAAAAGTCTGTCTAGTCAAAGTTATGGTTTTTCCAGGAGTCATGTATGGATGTGAGAGTTGGACCATAAAGAAAGCTGAGCACCAAAGAATTGATGCTTTTGAACTGTGGTGTCAGAGAATACTCTTGAGAGTCCCTTGGACTGCAAGGAGATCCATCCTAAAGGAAATCAGTCTTGAATATTCATTGGAAAGACCGATGCTGAAGCTGAAACTCCAATACTTTGGCCACCTGATGCAAAGAACTGACTTATTTGAAAAGATCCTGATACTGGAAAAGATTGAAGGTGGGAGGAGAAGGGGATGACAGAGGACAAGATGGTTGGATGGCATCACTGACTCAATGGACATGAGTTTGAGTAAACTCTGGGAGTTGGTGATGGACAGGGAAGCATAGGGTGCTGCAGTTCATGGGGTTGGAAAGACTTAGATACAACTGAGGGACTGAATTGAACTGATTATGTTATGTATTCAGTAAATATATTTAAGTAAATAAAAAAGCAAAAGTTCAAGGATGGACAGTGAATCACTTTTACTCTATTAGTCAATATGATTTAAAATAAGCACCACTTTAAAAAAAAAAAAAACTCTTTTTCATATCTATAATTTCTTTTATTTTTTTCTATTTGTGAACCATCAACTTTTTCTTAAGGAGCCAAAGTACTAAACATCATATCAGATAGAACATGATGAAGCAGGTACAAGTAGCAGACCGTTTTCTTAGTATTTTTTTTTTTTTTTTGTACATCTGCCTCCTATTTGTTCCTATTTCAGTGCTCCTATCATTAGTTCACTGTGTTGTACTCCAATCCTCAAAACCTGTAATTATTCCACTCTCTCTTTGTACTAATGATTCCTTTGTAGTCATTTATTTACCTTTCAACTCTCAACTCTTTTAGTTGTGACATAACCATAGCTCTAGACAAGAGATGTGCCTTCAGAAAGCTTTCCTCACGGTGTGGTGTGGGCGGGAAAGTACAAAGGGTAGGGATTGAAACTTGATAAGACATCCACACCAATAGAAAAGAACTGAATATATATGTATTTATGGGTTGGCCAAAAAGTTCATTTGAGTTCTCTGTACCGGCTTCTGCAAAAAGCCTGAATGAGCTTAATGGCCAACATGATATAAGTTTATACATATAAAACCTTTTTGATTTATGTTGTTTCTGTCATATGTAAGATAATAATTTGTAAAATATCTATATCCTGGCTACTTTAAAAAATAAAATTAAAATAGAAAATTATCACATACAAAAATGCAATTTGCTTTTTATGTTCTGCATCTATGCTAATTCAGTTGCTCAAACTGCTCTTTAAGATTTGTTTTGACTCTTAAGGTAAAAAAGGGAAATATGATGTATTTTCATGTAATTATTTTAATTAAAGAAAACCTATATTCCTAGTTAGATAAACTTTTGTTCTATTTCTAAAGCCTAATAAAATTCTGGATCTTAATGTGAGGGACATTGATAAACAACATATTTAGTAGAACTTTTATAGAAGATGTAAAACAATTTCTTAATTAAGATATTTAGGAATGTAGAAGTCAATGATATTATGTCAATGGCTAACTGAATGAAGACAATTTGTAATGAGCTAATAATATAGATATTACCAGGGCTTGAATTCATATAGATATACTTGGAACATCTGTAAGAATAAATGATTACTATGTCTCTTGGGTCATCTATTACTGAAAAGTTATGTCAACTGAATATTACTTATCCAGAAAAATATTATTTGCATATGAGGGTGAAATAAGAACATTTTTTCAGATAAATAAAAGCTGAGTTAAGCTTACTCTGCTGTAAGATATGTTAAAAAAAATTTTCAGACTACAGAGAAATATCAACAAACTGAAGTCGATAAGAAAGACTAAAAAGCACCCCAAAACAGTAAATGGTAAATACAAAAGACTTTCTTTTTCTTGTTTAGTTCTTTGAAAATTACTTGGATATTTTAATAAAATGGTAACATTGCATTGTGAAACTTTATAATGTATGTATTAATAAATAAAGTGACAAAGTGTGAAAACAATAGATTGTACTTTTCAAATTTTAACATTTAAAATAAAGGGTAAATATTAACTATAATTATATTGCAACATGTTAAGATTTCATATTGCAATCTCTAGAGTAATGACTGAAAAATAAATCAAAGAGCATATAAGACAACAGTGAAGATAAAATACAAAAAAAAATACTACATTGATACAAAAAGAGGGCAGAAGAGTTAAAAAAGAATTGAATGATGGGACAAGTGATAAATAAATAGCAAGATTGTAGACCTGAATAAAATAACATTAATAATTACAGTAAATAGATATGGAGTAAATACTGCTATTGAAAGAGAGAGTCAGACTATGTGTAAAAGGAAGGCTTATCCATATTTGGTCTACTTCTAAAGACATAGGTTGAATAGAAAAGGAAGGTAAAAGGCATACATGCAAATATTAAGCATAGAAAAAATTGTCTAGCTTTTTAATCTTTTTAATTTATTTTTTATTGAAGGATACTTGCTTTACAGAATTTTGCTGTTTTCTGTCAAACGTCAACATAAATCAGCCATAGGTATACATATATCCCCTCCCTTTGAACCTGCCTCCCATCTCCTTCCCCATCCCACCCCTCTAGGTTGATACAGAGCCCCTGTTTGAGCTTCCTGAGCCATACAGCAAATTCCCATTGGCTATCTATTTTACATATGGTAATGTAAGTTTCCACGTTACTCTTTCCATACATCTCCACCCTCTCCTCCCCTCTCCCCATGTCCATAAATCTATTCTCTATGTCTATTTCTCTATTGCTGCCTTGTAAATAAATTTTTCAGTACCATTTTTCTAGATATCCTATATGTATGTTAGAATACAATATTTATCTTTCTCTTTCTGACTCACTTCACCCTGTATAATCAGTTCTAGGTTCATCCACCTCATCAGAACTGACTCAAATGCATTTCTTTTTATGACTGAGTAATATTTCACTGTGCAAATGTACCACAGCTTCTTTATCCATTCATCTGTCAGTGGACATCTAAGCTGCTTCCATGTTCTAACTATTGTAAACAGTGCTGAAATGAACAATGGGATACATGTGTCCTTTTCAATTTTGGCTTCCTCAGGGTATATGCCTAGGAGTGGGATTGCTGGGTTATATGGTGGTTTTATTCCTAGTTTTCTAGCTATTTTAATATTAGGTAAATTAGATGTCAGAACAAAGGATATTAACCAGAGAAAAACAGTGACTACTGATAAGATAAATGGATAATTTATTAGGAAGATCAGATCAGATCAAATCAGTCCTCAGTCATGTCCGACTCTTTGTGACCCCATGAATCGCAGCACACCAGGCCTCCCTGTCCCTCACCAACTCCAGGAGTTCACTCAGACTCACGTCCATCGAGTCAGTGATGCCATCCAGCCATCTCATCCTCTGTCGTCCCCTTCTCCTCCTGCCCCCAATCCCTCCCAGCATCAGAGTCTTTTCCAATGAGTCAACTCTTCACATGAGGTGGCCAAAGTACTGGAGTTTCAGCTTTAGCATCATTCCTTCCAAAGAAATCCCAAGGCTGATCTCCTTCAGAATGGACTGGTTGGATCTCCTTGCAGTCCAAGGGACTCTCAAGAGTCTTCTCCAACACCACAGTTCAAAAGCATCAATTCTTCGGTGCTCAGCCTTCTTCACAGTCCAACTCTCACATCCATACATGACCACAGGAAAAACCATAGCCTTGACTAGACGAACCTTTGTTGGCAAAGTAATGTCTCTGCTTTTGAATATGCTATCTAGGTTGGTCATAACTTTCCTTCCAAGGAATAAGCGTCTTTTAATT
>NW_011494678.1:17047-19228 GCF_000754665.1 Bison bison bison | reverse complement strand
AATAAGGTCTGACACTGTTTGCACTGTTTCCCCATCTATTTCCCATGAAGTGATGGGACCGGATGCCATGATCTTCGTTTTCTGAATGTTGAACTTTAAGCCAACTTTCACTCTCCACTTTCACTTTCATCAAGAGGCTTTTGAGTTCCTCTTTACTTTCTGCCATAAGGGTGGTGTCATCTGCATATCTGAGGTTATTGATATTTCTCCCAGCAATCTTGATTCCAGCTTGTGTTCCTTCCAGTCCGGCGTTTCTCATGATGTACTCTGCATATAAGTTAAATAAACAGGGTGACAATATACAGCCTTGACGAACTCCTTTTCTTATTTGGAACCAGTCTGTTGTTCCATGTCCAGTTCTAACTGTTGCTTCCTGACCTGCATACAAATTTCTCAAGAGGCAGATCAGGTGGTCTGGTATTCCCATCTCTTTCAGAATTTTCCACAGTTTATTGTGATCCACACAGTCAAAGGCTTTGTCATAGTCAATAAAGCAGAAATAGATGTTTTTCTGAAACTCTCTTGCTTTTTCCATGATCCAGCGGATGTTGGCAAATTGATCTCTGGTTCCTCTGCCTTTTCTAAAGCCAGCTTGAACAACTGGAAGTTCACGGTTCACATATTGCTGAAGCCTGGCTTGGAGAATTTTGAGCATTACTTTACTAGCGTGTGAGATGAGTGCAATTGTGCGGTAGTTTGAGCATTCTTTGGCCTCACCTTTCTTTGGGATTGGAATGAAAACTGACCTTTTCCAGTCCTATGGCCACTGCTGAGTTTTCCAAATTTGCTGGCATATTGAGTGCAGCACTTTCACAGCAAAGATAGAAAATTGTAAATGCCAGAACATATGATGCAAAAATTGGCATAACTAAAGGTAAAATTAGACAAGTCAAATAATCATTGCTGAAAGTTTTAACATCCACTGTCATAATTGATAGGGCTCCCCTGATAGCTCAGTAGTGAAGAAATCTGCAGTGCAGGGGACTAAGGAAACGCATGTTGAGTCTCTGGTTTGTGAAGATTCCCTGGAGGAGGAAATGGCAACCCACTCCAGTATTCTTGCCTGGAAAATCCCATGGACAGAGGAGCCTGGCGGACTATATTCCAGTGTTGCAAAGAGTCAGACATGAATGAGCATACACACAAGAAGAAACACAATTGATAGAACAAGGAGATTAAAATCAGTAAAGATAAAGATTTTGGACAAAATGATAAGCCAAGTTAACTTAATTAAGATTTATGTGATGTGTGTCAAGCAGCCATGTCCAACTCTTTGGGACCCTATGGACTGTTGTCCACCAGGCTTCTCTGTCCGTGGGATTCTCCAGGTAGTAATACTGGAGTTTGTTGCCATTTCCTTTTCCAGGAGATCTTCCCAACCCAGGGATTAAACCCATGTCTCCCATGTCTCCAGCACTGACAGGTGGGTTCTTTACCACTAGTGCCACCTAGGGAGCCAAGATTTATGTGATATTACACCCCAAATCTATAATGTGCACAATATTTTTAAGTGCACATGGGATATTTGTTAACACAAATGTTATCCTAGGGCAAAAATACATTTTCAACAAATTTTGAAAAATTTGAAATTTGCAGAGTGTATTCTGTGACTGTAATGGAATTAAATTAGAAATCTATAGCAATAAGATACTAAGAAACTTCCAAATACTTAGAAACCAAGCAGCACACTTCTAAATAACATATAGTTCACAAACAAAACTCGAAAATATTTCAACTGAATATTAGTAAAAAAAAAAAAAAAGAAGAAGAAGAAGGAAATGTTCACATGCATATAAAGTAGGCCAAATTCATTAATTTTATGACTTTAAATGCTATAAGAAGAGAGACCTGAAATCAATAGCATAAACACAATGGAAATTAAAAAAAAAAAAAAAAACAAGCAGACACAAATGCATATTCTTTGATTTTTGTTTACATTAAGTTTAAAACTTTAGCAAAAGTTGAAACTATCTTTGCTTATAGGTGTTGCTGCTACTGCTAAGTCACTTCAGTCATGTCCGACTCTGTGTGACCCCATAGACGGCAGCCCACCAGGCTCCCCCATCCCTGGAATTCTCCAGGCAAGAACACTGGAGTGGGTTGCCATTTCCTTCTCCAATGCATGAAAGTGAAAAGTGAAAGTGAAGTCGCCCAGTCATGTCTGACTCTTAGCAACCCCAT
>NW_011494678.1:16636-16947 GCF_000754665.1 Bison bison bison | reverse complement strand
TAGTATCTTTGTTATTTGGGTATTTCTAGTATCTTTATGATTTGTGAATTGACTCTTTGAGCACTTAACTGTGAATTTTACCAAAAAACAAAAACAAAAACAATGCAATTAGGAAAGATGAAAACAAATTGTGAACCTCAAAATAAATTTAATTATAAAATTCTTCCAATTGACCCACAGTATTTTCACCTAAATTTAAGAAGCAGCATCTATAATCAAGTGGTCCCAGTTGGCCTTTAATTGACTCTGTGGGAGAGGGAGAGGGTGGGAAGATTTGGGAGAGTGGCAATGAAACATGTAAAATATCATGT
>NW_011494678.1:14222-16536 GCF_000754665.1 Bison bison bison | reverse complement strand
GAGTGGGTTGCCATTTCCTCCTCCAATGCATGAAAGTGAAAAGTGAAAGTGAAGTCGCCCAGTCATGTCTGACTCTTAGCAACCCCATGGACTGCAGCCTACCAGGCTCCTCCGTCCGTTGGAGTTTCCAGGCAAGAGTACTGGAGTAGGGTGCCACTGCCTTCTCCCTTATAGATGTTGAGAAGGAGGTAAAAGGGCAAGAAGGTATTTCTAGGAATAAGGAAAACGTTCTAGTATCTTTGTTATTTGGGTATTTCTAGTATCTTTATGATTTGTGAATTGACTCTTTGAGCACTTAACTGTGAATTTTACCAAAAAACAAAAACAAAAACAATGCAATTAGGAAAGATGAAAACAAATTGTGAACCTCAAAATAAATTTAATTATAAAATTCTTCCAATTGACCCACAGTATTTTCACCTAAATTTAAGAAGCAGCATCTATAATCAAGTGGTCCCAGTTGGCCTTTAATTTAAAGCTTCCAGTCTTTAATTTCAGTCATTGGTGGTGAAAAAGGAAGAACGTTTTTCTTACAGTTATTGATGCAACCAAGATCTAAATCTCAATAAGTATTTTCCTAGTAATTTTTCCAATTGTTAGCTAACCATGAAATAGTTTCATTTTGGCACCTGTTTGTTAATTGATTTTAAATAGTTCAGTATCATAACAGCTCACCACTGGCTCAAATAATGGCATAACTGATCTGTGGGAAATGGTTATGTAGTTTTGCCTGTTTGAACACTGGAGAATGTCAGCTGAAAACAACTGTTTTATTTTTGACCCATATGATGCTAAGCAGTTCTTTAGCACAATAATTTAAAGAACAATTTTCATTGTTTACTGGAATCCATTCAGAATTAATAATATTATAATATAAACTAAACAATGATGCTTATATTCCTACCGTTTAGGACATGTATATACATAGTGTTTTGAAAAGCATAATAAACATTTTGATCTGGGAGATAAACATTAAGGTGACTGACTGGAACATAAATTTATTCTGTCAAAATACTTTAACAAAAAGTCTTACTATTTTAATCATTGTTACATAGTAATATCTGTTATATATTTTTTCTTCCTGGCATGAGTTAACTACAATATTTACATATTGAATAAATAAACGAAGTCTTGAAGTTTTGTTGTTCGATGAAATAACACCAATAAAAATAACAAAAGGAATGTTGCCTGAATGGCAGTAGTCTTTTTGGTTGAACTGTTTCTGCAGTAATCATGTATAAAAAAGTATAAAACAAAATAAAGTTCAACTAAAGCCAAGGACTTAGATAGCCTTTCTCTTTCTCTAGTTAAGATTACAATGTTTTTAATAATATATTCTTTCCTTCTCACACAGTAGCAATAACTATCTCTGGATATTTGAAAGTGTACATTATGTGTTTACACCTTAGAGTGTTTCTCATTTTCCAAGTAAAGTAGTTGTCTTGGGCTTGACTTTGCAGCCAGTCTTTACTCTAAAAGGCTCCTCCATACTCCCCACTACCATCCCCCACACCCTCCAAAGCCCTTAATGACTTTAATAAGAGTGGTGGAATCAGGCCCCACAAGGTGTGTTTGCATCATTGTGCTGAGCTCAAGAAGATGTTAGTTATGAAGCTGAATGAGGTGTGTGTGTGTGTGAAGCCAACAGCTTGAGAGTAGGTCCTCTCCACATCAAAAGATGTGTTTGTTTTATTTTTATTTGGAGGATAATTACTTTACAATATTGTGATGGTTTCTGTCATACATCAACATGAATCAGCCATAAAAAAAAAAAAAACTAGTATTTAAAAATTTTAAAGTTGTATTTTAAGACTATTTTGACCCATAAACCTAACATTCAAACATGTGTAGCCAGTGTAAACACATACTGAATACCTAGTAAGCAAGCTTTATTGACTATGCCAAAGCCTTTGACTGTGTGGATCACAATAAACTGTGGAAAATTCTGAAAGAGATGGGAATACCAGACTACCTGACCCACCTCTTGAGAAACCTGTATACAAGTCAGGAAGAAACAGTTAGAACAGGACATGGAACAACAGTCTGGTTCCAAATAGGAAAAGGAGTACATCAAGGCTGTATATTGTCACCCTGCTTAATTAAATTATATGCGGAGTACATCATGAGAAATGCTGGGCTGGAAGAAGCACAAGCTGGAATCAAGATTGCTGGGAGAAATATCAATAACTTCAGATATGCAGATGACACGACCGTAGTGGCAGAAAGTGAAGAGGAATGAAAAAGCCTCTTGATGAAAGTAAAAGAGGAGAGTGAAAAAGTTGGCTTAAAGCTCAACATTCAGAAACCTAAGATC
>NW_011494678.1:13474-14122 GCF_000754665.1 Bison bison bison | reverse complement strand
AGAATGGCAATGAAACATGTAAAATATCATGTAGGAAACGAGTTGCCAGTCCAGGTTTGATGCATGACGCTGGATGCTTGGGGCTGGTGTACTGGGACGGCCCAGAGGGATGGTATGGGGAGGGAGGAGGGAGGAGGGTTCGGGATGGGGAACACATGTATACCTGTGGCGGATTCATTTTGATATTTGGCAAAACTAATACAATTATGTAAAGTTTAAAAATAAAATAAAATTAGAGGAAAAAAAAAAAAAGAATATACAGTGGAGGAAAGACAATCTCTTTAACAAGTGGTCCTGGGAAAACTGGTCAACTGCTTGTAAAAGAATGAAATTAGAACACTTTCTAACACCATACACAAAAAAATAAACTCGAAATAGATTAAAGACCTAAATGTAAGACCAGAAACTATAAAACTCCTACAGGAAAACATAGGCAAAACATTCTCCGATAGATATAAATCACAGCAGGATCCTCTATGACCCACCTTCCAGAGTAATGGAAATAAAAGCAAAAATAAACAAATGGGACCTAATTAAATTTAAAATCTTTTGCACAATGAAGGAAACTCTAAGTAAGGTGAAAAGACAGCCTACAGAATGGGAGAAATTAATAGCAAATGAAGCAACTTACAAAGAATTAATCTCAAA
>NW_011494678.1:12233-13374 GCF_000754665.1 Bison bison bison | reverse complement strand
GTCCTGGGTGTTCATTGGAAGGACTGATGCTGAAGCTGAAACTCCAATACTTTGGCCAACTCATGTGAAAAGTTGACTCATTGGAAAAGACCCTAATTCTGGGAGGGATTGAGGGCATGAGGAGAAGGGGACGACAGAGGATGAGATGGCTGGATGGCATCACCTACTCGATGGACGTGAATTTGGGTAAACTCTGGGAGTTGGTGATTGATGGGGAGGCCTGGCATGCTGCAATTCATGGGGTCTCAAAGAGTCAGACATGACTGAGTGACTGAACTGAACTGAACTGAAGGAATAATAAAATCTAAGATTGAAGAATATAGTCTCTACCTTACTTCTGCCTTTCAAATTTTGAGCAAGTATATATAATTTTAAAAACAAATTCACATTTGAGAAACCTAGCTTCAAAGTGGCCCATTTTCATTGGAAAATGTAACTTCAGTCTCAGTCCTCTGGGGACAAGAAAGTACTCTGGAATAAGAGTAGGCTAAAGATGGATCATGGAGTTGCAAAGAGTTGGACGCAACTGAGCGACTGAACTGAACTGAACTGAAAGATGGAGCAAGCCTTGAATGTTACGCTAGTTTAGGAGAGAATATTTTACTAGTTTGGGATGTAAAGAAAAAAGTGAAGTCAGGGTTGTCTCCCAATTTTTGGTCTCATCATGTGGATGAACAGAGGTCATTTCCTGAGGTGAGGATGATGAAAAGAAGAAGGAAATGTAGGAGTTCTGTCTTTGTCACTGAAGTTTGAAACATGAGTGATTAGATATGAGATAGTTAAATAACTCTGGAAATAAGGAAGATAAGGAAGAAACATCTTTTGCTGTTCCCTTCTGTCTCAGAGGGTCAAGAATCTGCCTGCAATACAGGAGACCCAGGTTCAATCTCTGTGTCCGGAAGATTCCCTGGAGAAAGAAATGGCAACTCACTCCAGTAGTCTTGCCTGGAGAAATCCCATGGACAGAGGAGCCTGTTGGGCTACAGTCCGACTTTGTGCGACCCTAAAGGCGCCAGCCCACCAGGCTCCCCACTCCCTGGGATTCTCCAGGCAAGAACACTGGAGTGGGTTGCCATTTCCTTCTCCAATGCAAGAAAGTGAAACGTGAAAGTGAAGTCGCTCAGTCGTGTCCGACTCTTAG
>NW_011494678.1:9010-12133 GCF_000754665.1 Bison bison bison | reverse complement strand
AGTCAAGTGAATAAATTGTTTTAAGAAGGAAGGCATGGTCCACCATGGAAAATGCTAATGACTCAAGGAATGTGTGGGGCCTTCCCTGATAGCTCAGTTGGTAAAGAATCTACCTGCAATGTGGGAGATCCCATTTCTATTCCTGGGTCCAGAAGATCCCCCGGAGAAGGGATAGGCTAAAAACTCCAGTGTTCTTGGGCTTCCCTTGTGGCTCAGCTGGTAAGGAATCCGCCTGCAATGCAGGAGACCTGTGTTTGATCCCAGGGTTGGGAAGATCCCCTGGAGAAGGGAAAGGCTACCCACTCCAGCATTCTGGCCTGGAGAATTCCATGGACAGTCCATGCATTTGCAAATAGTCAGACACGACTGAGGGACTTTCACTTTCAAGGAATGTGAGAACTGGGAAGCAGAAAGACCTCCATTCCAGCCATGAATTTACCTAGCGGGAAAGAGAATGCTTATTAACTCTGATTCAGTCAGAATACAGGAGTTTTATCCAAGCCAAACTGAATTTTAATCAAAGAGTGTGATAAAAAAGGTTTTAAACCATTAAGAGGTAGAAAAAGATGATTGACAGAACAGAGATGAAAAATAGTGATTGGAAAAAAGAAATGCCAAGCATATTACTGAACTCCTTAGTTGATATCAATAAATCTATTTCAAAGGAATTGGAATTTATGATAATAAAGTATTGCATGTATTCGTTGAAGATTATGATTATGTTCATTCAGCCATTCATTAAATATTTATTGTAAACATTAAGTATCAAGCTTTGGGAAACCTAAAAATTACATATAAAGATTACTAGACAGAAACCATTAGTGTTTTTTCCAGTTTTATTGAGATATAATTGACATACAGCACTGTTTAAGTTGTACACCACAATGATTTGATTTACATACAGCATGTAATGATTATCACAAGATTAGTGAATATCCATCATTTCATGTGTGTGTGTGTGTGTGTGTGTTAGTGACTTAGTTGTGTCTGACTCTTTGCGATTCCATGGACGATAGCCCACCAGGCTCCTCTGTCCATGGAATTCTCCAAGCAAGAATCCTGGAGTGGTTTACCATTCCCTTCCCCAGCCATAATCTCACAGATACAAGATTAAAGAAATAGAAAAAAAAATATTTTCCCTTTTGATGAAGACTCTTAGGGTTTACTCTCTTAACAACTTCCATATGTAGCATATAACAGCATTAATTATATTTACCATGTTATACATTACAACTTGAATACTTATCATATAACTGAAAGTTATACTTTTTCCATCCAGCTCACTCACTGCCTATGGTAACCACAAATCTGATCTCTTTGTATGAGTTGTTTTGATATATGATTAACCTATAACTCTAGGTTAGTTCATGTTATGTAACATAGTTATTTTATATTTCTAAAATTTCCAAAATGATCATCAGGATAAGTATAATTACAATATGTCACCATAAAAAGACTTTGTGTAGTTATTGACTATTTTCCCTACACTGTGCATTTCATACCCATGACTCATTCATTTTGCAACTTAATGTCTGTACCTCTCAATCTCTCTTACCTATTTCTTTCCCTCCCTCAACCCCCTTCCCTTCTGACATCCATCCAATTGTTCTCTGTGTCTGTAAGACTTTTTGCTGTTATATCTGTCCATTTGCTTTGCTTTTTTAGGTTTGAAATATAAGCAAAATCATATGGAATTTGCCTTTATCTGACATATTTTACTTAGTATAATATCCTCTAGATCCACCCATGTGGCCACAAGTGGAAAGATTCCATTCTTTTTATGACTGGGTAATATTCCATTGTGTATATGTACCATATCTTCTTTATCTATTCACCTGCTGATGGACACTTGGGCTGCCTCCATATCTTAGCTACTGCAAATATGGTGCAATGAACAGAGAGATGCATAACTATTTTCTAATTAGGTTTTTAGTGTGATATAGTCCCATTTGTTTACTTTTCTTTTGTTTCCTTTGCCCGAGGAGACAAATCCAAAAAAATAATATTACTCAGACGAATGTTAAAGAACCCACTGCCTATGTTTTCTTATAAAAGTTTTATGGTTTCCAGTCTTATATTTGTCTTTAATCCATATTAAACTTAAGTTTGATTGTTTTGCATATAGCTGTTCAGTTTTCCCAAAACTGTTAATTGAAGAAGCTATCTACCCCTCTGTATATTCTTACCTCCTTTGTCAGAGAGCAATTGCCAGTGTAAATGTGGGTTCATTTCTGAGTTTTCTATTCTCTTCCATTGATCTACATGTTTCTTTTTGTGCCAGCATCATATGTTTTTATTTCTGTAGCTGTGTACTATCTTTGAAGTCAGGAAATGTGGTTCCAGCTTTGCTCTTTCTCAAGATTGTTACAGGCATTTAGCACATTCTGTGTTCCCATACAAATTTTAGAATTCTTTGTTCTAGTTTGATGAAAAATGCCATTTAGGAGACTAAAAACTATCTGTTAGAGTTAATGCATTAAAGAGTATTCTTGATTGCTGTTGCTTCTCTTCTTTAATCAGAATATTCACACAGAGTGAAGTAAGCCAGAAGGAAAAACATAAATACAGTATACTAACGCATATATATGGAATTTAGAAAGATGGTAACAATAACCTGGTGTACGAGACAGCAAAAGAGACACTGATGTATAGAACAGTCTTATGGACTCTGTGGGAGAGGGAGAGGGTGAGAAGATTTGGGAGAATGGCATTGAAACATGTAAAATATCATGTAGGAAACGAGTTGCCAGTCCAGGTTCGATGCATGATGCTGGATGCTTGGGGCTGGTGCACTGGGACGGCCCAGAGGGCTGGTATGGGGAGGGAGGAGGGAGGAGGGTTCGGGATGGGGAACACATGTATACCTGTGGCGGATTCATTTTGATATTTGGCAAAACTAATACAATTATGTAAAGTTTAAAAATAAAATAAAATTAGAAAAAAAAAAAACAACCCAAGATTACCTTTGGCCAGTAGTTTCACTTCTTGGAATTTGTCTGATGGGTATACTTCAACACATGCAAAATGTATGTCTATATAAGAATATTGCATCATTGTTTGTAGTAGCAAAAGGCTGGAAACAATGGAAATGTCTGCTAATAGCAGACTGGTTGCAACTATCTC
>NW_011494678.1:2564-8910 GCF_000754665.1 Bison bison bison | reverse complement strand
CAGACTGTGGGGAGAACAACATGTATACCTGTGGCGGATTCATTTTGATATTTGGCAAAACTAATACAATTATGTAAAGTTTAAAAATAAAGTAAAATTAGAGAAAAAAAAAAAAGAATATTCACGACCAGTGTGATTCTTAAGTGATTTTGCTTTTCATGCATGCAGTTCAGTTCAGTCGTGTCTGACTAAGACCCCATGAATCGCAGCTCGCCAGGCCTCCCTGTCCATCATCAACTCCTGGAGTTTACTCAAACAATGTCCATCGAGCCGGTGATGCCATCCAGGCATATCATCCTCTGTCATTCCCTTTTCTTCCTGACCCCAATCCCTCCCAGCATCAGGGTCTTTTCCAATGAGTCAACTCTTCGCATGAGGTGGCCAAAGTATTGGAGTTTCAGCTTCAGCATCAGTCCTTCCAATGAACAACCAGGATTGATCAACTTTAGGATGGACTGGTTGGATCTCCTTGCGGTCCAAGTATATCTCAAGAGTCTTCAACACCACAGTTCAAAAACATCAATTCTTCGGCACTCAGCTTTCTTCACAGTCCAACTCTCACATCCAAACATGACCACTGGAAAAACCAAGCCTTGACTAGACGGACCTTTGTTGGCAAAGTAATGTCTCTGCTTTTGAATATGCTGTCTAGGTTGGTCATAACTTTCCTTCCCAGGACTAAGCATCTTTTAATTTCATGGCTACGATCACCATCTGCAGTGATGGTGAACACCATCACCACACTGTTTCCACTGTTTCCCCATCTATTTCCCATGAAGTGATGGCACCAGATGCCATGATCTTAGTTTTCTGAATGTTGAGCTTTAAGGCAAAATTTTCACTCTCCTCTTTCATCAAGAGGCTTTTTAGTTCCTCTTCATTTTCTGCCATAAGGGTGGTGTCATCTGCATATCTGAGGTTATTGATATTTCTCTGGGAAATCTTCATTCCAGCTTGTGCTTCTTCCAGCCCAGCATTTCTCATGATTTACTCTGCATATAAGTTAAATAAGCAGGGTGACAATATACAGCCTTGACGTACTCCTTTTCCTATTTGGAACCAGTCTGTTGTTCCATGTCCAGTTCTAACTGTTGCTTCCTGACCTGCATATAGGTTTCTCAAGAGGCCAGTCAGGTGGTCTGGTATTCCCATCTCGTTCAGAATTCTCCACAGTTTACTGTGATCCACACAGTCAAAGGCTTTGGCATAGTCAATAAAGCAGAAATAGATGTTTTTCCAAAACTCTCTTGCTTTTTCCATGATCTAGCAGATGTTGGCAATTTGATCTCTGGTTCCTCTGCCTTTTCTAAAACCAGCTTGAACATGAGGAAGTTCACGGTTCACATATTGCTGAAGCCTGGCTTGGAGAATTTTGAGCATTACTTTACTAGCATGTGAGATGAGTACAATTGTGTGGTAGTCTGAGCATTCTTTGGCTTTACCTTTCTTTGGGATTGGAATGAAAACTGACATTTTCCAGTCCTGTGGCCACTGCTGAGTTTTCCAAATTTGCTGGCATATTGAGTGCAGCACTTTCACAGCATCATCTTTCAGGATTTGAAATGGCTCAACTGGAATTCCATCACCTCCACTAGCTTTGTTCATAGTGATGCTTCCATGGCCCACTTGACTTCACATTCCAGGATGTCTGGTTCTAGGTGAGTGATCGCACCATCATGATTATCTTGGTTGTGAAGATCTTTTTTGTACAGTTCTTCTGTGTATTCTTGCCATCCCTTCTTAATATCTTCTGCTTCTGTTAGGGCCTTACAATTTCTGTCCTTTATTGAGCCCATCTTTGCATGAAATGTTCCCTTGGTATCATAATTTTCTTGAAGAGATCTCTAGTCTTTCCCATTCTGTTGTTTTCCTCTATTTCTTTGCATTGATCACTGAGGAAGGCTTTCTTATCTCTCCTTGCTATTCTTTGGCACTCTGCATTCAGATGCTTATATCTTTCCTTTTCTCCTTTGCTTTTCACTTCTCTTCTTTTCACAGCTATTTGTATGGCCTCTCCAGACAGCTATTTTGTCTTTTTTGTCTATTTTCTTTTCCATGGTCATGGTCTTGATCCCTGTCTCTTATACAATGTCACGAACTTTCGTCCATAGTTCATCAGGCACTCTATCAGATCTAGGCCCTTAAATCTATTTCTCACTTCCACTGTATAATCATAAGGGATTTGATTTAGGTGATACCTGAATGGTCTGGTGATTTTCCTCACTTTCTTCAATTCCAGTCTGAATTTGGCAATAAGGAGCTCATGATCTGAGCCACAGTCAGCTCCCAGTCCTGTTTTTGCTGACTCTATAGAGCTTCTTCATCTTTGGCTACAAAGAATATAATCAATCTGATTTCAGTGTTGACCATCTAGTGATGTCCTTGTGTAGAGTCCTCTCTTGTGTTGTTGGAAGAGGATGTTTGCTATGACCAGTGCGTTCTCTTGGCAAAACTCTATTAGCCTTTGCCCTGCTTCATTCCTTCAGCACCAATAATCAGAGGCTAGACAAAATGAACCCCAAATATCTATTATAACACTAGGATTTGTATGATTTCAAGGAAATAATACTAATAAATTCAAATAATATATTTGAATAATAAGTTGCTGCTTTAGAAAAGTACATAGATTCTCAGCAATACAGTTTGTGGGTTCTCCAGTGGCTCAGATTGTAAAGAAACTGTCCGCAGTGCAGAAGACACAGGTTTAATCCCTGGATTGGGAAGATCCCTTGGAGAAAGGAATGACTACCCACTCCAGTATTATTGCCTGGGAAATTCCATGGACAGAGGAGCCTGGGAGGCTACACAGTCCACAAGGTCGCAAAGGGTCAGACACGACTGAATGACTAACACTTTCATTTTCACTTTTTTTTCAGAGCTGAGAGAAAATATTGAAGGTAGAAGTTGAATGATCAGTTTTTATTATGATGACACAGCATGAGTGTCTTTTTTTAATTTTCTATTTAAACTAAAAATTAAGTTTTTTATTTTACCTCTCAAAATCCAGGGAACTTAGACTGAACCAAAAGAACTAACATAATGCTCGATACAGTCACGACAAACTACATGGGTGACTGCACGATCACATGTACTTGAATGTACACCATCCGTTGTAGAGTTACCAAAAGTAATAACAGGTTCATAACACAGCATACTTGATAGAACAGACAACTACAAATTTCATATAACCTGCACATTTCATGATATTTATTATTTTCTAGTTACTTTGATGGAAATGTATAAGAATTAACTTGTATCTATTATAAATGTCTTTTTGTCATTCATAAAACCAGAAATATTTATAGTTTCAGATAATTTTTATTAAATTTAGGTTTTTACAAATCTGTGGTTCTCAAATACATTTTATATGTGTTCATCTACTTAAGTATTCAGCAAGTAATGACAGAGTACCAATTATGTGTCTGATATCACACTAGGTGCTATGGATAAGATGGTAGACAGGTACAGTTCTATACTAAACTAAATGGTTGTTGTTCAGTTGCTCATCGTGTCCAACTCTTTGTAACCCCACGGACTGCAATAGGCCATGCTTCCCTGTCCTTTACCATCTCCCGGAGCTTGCTCAAACTCATTTCCATTGCATTGGTGATGCCATCAATCCATCTCATCCTTGTCATTCCCTTCTCCTCCTGCCTTCAATCTTTCCCAGCATCAGGGTCTTTTCCAATGAGTCAGTTCTTCACATCAGTTTGGTTCAGTTTAGTCACTCAGTCGTGTCTGACTCTGCGACCCCATGAACCGCAGCATGCCAGGCCCCCCTGTCCATCACCCAGAGTCCACCCAAACCCATGTCCATTGAGTCGGTGATGCCATCCAACCATCTCATCCTCTGTAGTCCCCTTCTCCTTTTGCCCTCCTCCTGAATATCTTGATTAAATAAATTAAATTAAATAAGAGTCTTATATATTAAAATGTATATTTCATGTGGCAGTGGAATTTTTGAGATACAGAATTTTTCTAAGATTACCTAGTGTTTAGACAAGGAAATGGCAACCCACTCCAGTATTCTTGCCTGGAGAATTCCTTGGACAGAGGAGCCTGGTGTGCCACAGTCCATAGCATCTCAAAGAGTCAGACACATCTGAAGTGACTTAGCATGCACCTATGCACCTAATATTTTGTTTAATAAAAGTCAGTGATTGTAAAGTTGGGTGAGGAAAAGAAGACATATGAGTTGATGAGAAATAATAAAAAGTGGTAGGATAAATCACTTGTAGGACCAAAACACATCAAAGAATGATATGAGTGCAATACTAAAAGAGCATTAGCTGAAAGTAATAGGTTGTGCTCTGAGAATGAAATCTTTGAAAGTCAGATTCTCTTGGTGATAGGAGATTCTTTACCAGAGTCATATACGAATGGGGTCTCTCTTCTCTGATATTTGAGGGTCAAGTTTATTTGCTAATGTCATCTGACATATACTAGGCTTCCCTGGTGGCTCAGTGGTTAAAGCGTCTGTCTTCAATGCAGGAGACCTGGGTTCGATCCCTGGGTCAGGAAGATCCCCTGGAGGGGGAAATGGCAACCCACTCCAGTATTCTTGCCTGGAGAATCCCATGGATGGAGGAGCCTGGTGGGCTATAGTCTGTGGGATCACAAAGAGTCAGACACGACTGAGCGAATTCAGCCAGCCAGCCAGCCAGGGCTCCCGCAATCCATCAGGCCTGTTTTCACTCATCTTTAATAATAAACAAGGTTCAAATTATTTTTCTCAAGACAGCCTCAGATACCATTAAATCCCATTAAATAAGAGGATATAAATGAATATTTCCATAGAAATGTTGCATTTATTTATTTCTTTGTGCCCGACTCTTGTATAGCCAAGAAACCCATAACTGTTGGAATCTAATCCGCATTGATATTAAGTGGCAATGTGCCTACCATGTAATATTTGTTCAGTAAATATTTATTGACTTTTGGCTGTTGACTAACTGATGATGTAATCACATGAAACCAGAAACAGCATAAATCCTTACACTTTTATGAGTGGAACTAATCTTTTCCTTCAGGAGAACCAGGGAGGGATAGGAGAAGAATGATGTGCTGTTAGTGACATTCCATTATCAAAGCTGAATGGGGTGAGGGGGTCAGTGGGTGGAGGTTAAACCTCTGCAACTAGCTGCCTGTCTTTTTTGTTGAGACCACAGGAAGTTGCAGAGAATATGAAAAAGGTAGCAATCTCTTTTCAGGGTGATTTCAAAATATTTTGAGGATAGCTGCTGCTGCTGCTGCTAAGTCGCTTCAGTCGTGTCCGGCTCTGTGCGACCCCATAGACGGCAGCCCACCAGGCTCCCCCGTCCCTGGGATTCTCCAGGCAAGAACAGTGGAGTGGGTTGCTATTTCCTTCTCCAATGCATGAAAGTGAAAAGTGAAAGTGAAGTCGCTCAGTCACGTCCAGCTCTTCGCGACCCCATGGACTGCAGCCTACCAGGCTCCTTCGCCCATGGGATTTTCCAGGCAAGAGTACTGGAGTGGGGTGCCATTTGAGGATAGCACCAAGATCTAAAATGTGTGGGTGTTCTGTTGCTCAGTCATTTCTGACTCTTCATGACCCCATTGACTGTAGCCAGCCAGGCTCTACTGTTCATGGGATTTTCCAGGCACGAACACAGGAGTGGGTTGTCATTTCTTCCTCCAAGGAATCTTCCCAACCCAGGGATTGAATCTGGGTCTGCTGCATCTCCTGCATTGGCAGGCAGATTCTTTATCACTAAGCCTCCTGGGAATTAATTAAGGTATTTGAAGAACTGTCACCAAAACATCTAATCATTTTAATATCTTTTTGTACTTCACTATTTCTTTTCACTCTTCTTCAAAATTCTCCAAATTAATGGGACTACTTGGGTCATTAGCTGGTGGTACAATTTTCTTTAGTCTGGTGATATAAGAGATGGTAGCAAGGAAACTACATTTTTAAGAATAGAAAAGGAAAAAGAAACTTTTGTATTTATAGCTGGGGCTAAAGCAAATTTTCTGAAGTAAATAGGGTTTTTATTACCTTAATACTTTGTATAATTTAAATATATCTATATAGTCACTTAGCAGAGATGAATATTAAGCACATATTATTCTTCAGTGGTAGAAGGGAAATTTAGTATTAGCTCTATTGTTCAGCATGGGATTTTTTTCCTACCCAAAACAGTACAGTAAGTTTTTTTTTTTTTAATTAATTTTATTTTATTTTTAAACTTTACATAATTGTATTAGTTTTGCCAAATATCAAAATGAATCCACCACAGGTATACATGTGTTCCCCATCCTGAACCCTCCTCCCTCCTCCCTCCCCATACCATCCCTCTGGGTCTTCCCAGTGCACCAGCCCCAA
>NW_011494678.1:0-666 GCF_000754665.1 Bison bison bison | reverse complement strand
ATTTCTGTCTTTGTGCCAGTACCATACTTTCTTGATAACTGTGGCTTTGTAGTAGAGCCTGAAGTCAGGTAGGTTGATTCCTCCAGTTCCATTTTTCTTTCTCAAGATCGCTTTGGCTATTCGAGGTTTTTTGTATTTCCATACAAATTGTGAAATTATTTGTTCTAGCTCTGTGAAGAATACTGTTGGTAGCTTGATAGGGATTGCGTTGAATCTATAAATTGCTTTGGGTAGTATACTCATTTTCACTATATTGATTCTTCCAATCCGTGAACATGGTATATTTCTCCATCTATTAGTGTCCTCTCTGATTTCTTTCACCAGTGTTTTATAGTTTTCTATATATAGGTCTTTAGTTTCTTTAGGTAGATATATTCCTAAGTATTTTATTCTTTTCATTGCAATGGTGAATGGAATTGTTTCCTTAATTTCTCTTTCTGTTTTCTCATTATTAGTGTATAGGAATGCAAGGGATTTCTGTGTGTTGATTTTATATCCTGCAACTTTACTATAATCATTGATTAGATCTAGTAATTTTCTGGTGGAGTCTTTAGGGTTTTCTATGTAGAGGATCATGTCATCTGCAAACAGTGAGAGTTTTACTTCTTCTTTTCCAATTTGGATTCCTTTTATTTCTTTTTCTGCTCTGATTGCTGTAGCCAAAAC
>NW_011494677.1:13427978-13429079 GCF_000754665.1 Bison bison bison | reverse complement strand
CATTACCACATGTAAAAATAGATATCCAAAGGGAATTTGCTGTGCGTGTCAGGAAACTCAAACAGCACAGGGAGTGGGATGGGGAGGGAGATGCGAGGGATATTCAAAAGGGAGGGGATACATGTATACCTATGGCTGTTTCATGTTGAGGTTTGACAGAAAAACAGCAAAATTCTGTAAAGCAATTATCCTTCAATTAAAAAGTAAACAAACAAACAAAAAGAATGAAGGCAACAGATTACATCAAGGAAGAAGTAGTTTAGAATAATAATGACTCGTGAAAATTGTCTTTCAAATATCACAAATACTCATTTCCCCCTAGAAAGCAAGGACCTGAAATTATTGGAAGAAGAAAAAGATTTCAGGAGACCGTCTAGAACAAAAGAAGCAAAACCCTGATGGTAGATAAGCGATTCTGGAAGGAAGTCATCCTTACCCAAGCAGGCCAGGTTCCTATATTTCTCTACCATCACGTCCCTGTACAATTCCTGCTGACCGAGGTCCAGCATGCCCACTCCTCTTGAGCAAAATCTATGGCCACATCCCAGAATGTCAGCTGTCCCTGAAATACAAAGGAAAGATGCCCTGTGGCCATGGGAAGACTTCCTCATGTGACCCAAGATGAAAACAGCAAGTTCAGAGACCTGGTTGTGATTAGTGGTGTGGCTGATGGTACAGAATAATAACATTTTTACACAGTAATATTTCCCACCACATTTCGACCCCAAGAAAAGAGGATGAGATATGATCCACAAAGCATTACACAAACTATTGTGATCTGGAAGAGAAATTATAAAATGATCGGATCAACATTGGCATATTAATTTTTGAGTGTCATAAGCCTGTGAAACAGGATAAATTGTCTATCAAGAAAACAGGAGACATTTAAAAAAAGCATACTCTGATTCAAGAGTTCTGGAGTGGGGCCAATGCTCCACATTTTTAACAAGCTTATTGTAACTAGTAATGTGAAGAAAACTGCTCCTTAAATAGCCATTTTGAACTACATGAGCTGCAAAGAAATAGAATAGTAAAGATTCATACTTAAACATTGAATTGTAAGTGTTTTGCACATTTGAGAGGTCTGATAGAATAGTACCC
>NW_011494677.1:13425781-13426180 GCF_000754665.1 Bison bison bison | reverse complement strand
CGAACTCATTCTATGAGGCCACTATCACCCTAATACCAAAACCTGACAAAGATCCCACAAAAAAAGAAAACTACAGGCCAATATCACTGATGAACATAGATGCAAAAATCCTTAACAAAATTCTAGCAATCAGAATCCAACAACACATTAAAAAGATCATACACCATGATCAAGTGGGCTTTATCCCAGGGATGCAAGGATTCTTCAATATCCGCAAATCAATCAATGTAATACACCACATTAACAAATTGAAAAATAAAAACCATATGATTATCTCAATAGATGCAGAGTAAGCCTTTGACAAAATTCAACATCCATTTATGATAAAAACTCTCCAGAAAGCAGGAATAGAAGGAACATACCTCAACATAATAAAAGCTATATATGACAAACCCACAG
>NW_011494677.1:13423782-13424242 GCF_000754665.1 Bison bison bison | reverse complement strand
CTGTGTGGATCACAATAAACTGTGGAAAATTCTTGAAGAGATGGGAATACCAGACCACCTGATCTGCCTTTTGAGAAATTTGTATGCAGATCAGGAAGCAACAGTTAGAACTGGACATGGAACAACAGACTGGTTCCAAATAGGAAAAGGAGTTTGTCAAGGCTGTATATTGTCACCCTGTTTATTTATCTTATATGCAGAGTACATCATGAGAAACGCTGGGCAGGAAGAAACAGAAGCTGGAATCAAGATTGCCGGGAGAAATATCAATAACCTCAGATATGCAGATGACACCACCCGTATGGGAGAAAGTGAAGAAGAACTCAAAAGCCTCTTGATGAAAGTGAAAGCGGAGAGTGAAAAAGTTGGCTTAAAGCTCAACATTCAGAAAACGAAGATCATGGCATCCGGTCCCACCACTTCATGGGAAATAGATGGGGAAACAGTGGAAACAGTGTCA
>NW_011494677.1:13386786-13423682 GCF_000754665.1 Bison bison bison | reverse complement strand
TTAAAAAAAAAAAAAAAAAAAAAAAAAAAAAAAAAAAAAAAAAAAAAAAAAAAAAAAAAAGAAGATAGTACTGAAGGGGGCTTTATTAAAAGCTTGAATAACAGGGACAAGGGACAGAGTTCCATATCTACTGTCGTTCTTGGGTGTCGAAATTCTAGCTTCCCACCCCTAGAGTCTCAGACTTTTAGGATGTGAAAGTAAACAGTAAGATGCAAATTTGAAAAATTCATTATTTTGAAGGATTATAATTAGTATATGTTAATAGTATCAGAAGCTCTTTTAGATTAAAATATATGTATTTTCTGGATTTATGTATTTCTAAATGCCAAATGCATAATTACAAACTAGGAGGATAAGATGACTAGAGAATTTCCTCTTGCTTTTGTTGTCTGAAACTGAAAACTCCAGTAAAATTAAATCCAAGGGTTAAACAAATTGATTTCCCTCCCCAGCAGCAGATGGGTCCCTCCCATGTTTATTAGAGGGAACCAATCAAAACTGATACCTGGTCCACCTGGAATTCCCGTTTTTTGCTTCTTCTGAGTTAAATTTAGGGTTCATTTAGTGTTTCAGGGGTGCATTTCTTTTAAAATATTTATTTATTTGTATTTGGCTGAGCACGTGGGTTCTTCTGTCTTCATTGCTGCAGGAGAACTCTTAGTTGTGGCATATGGGATCTAGTCCCCTGACCGGGGATCAAACCCGGGACCTCTGCATTGGGAGTGCAGAGTCTTAGCCACTGGACCACCAGGGAAGTCCCAAGAGTATGTTTCTTTTTCTGCATTGCCTCATCATGGACACCATTCTAATTCTTTTATGCCCAAAATAACGGAAAAGGCCTGAGGATTCAACGAAGCAGATACAGTTTCCAATACTATTAACAATTCAGAACCAAATAAGTTAAGTGCCTCTGTTGTGAAACCGCCACCATTGAGAACATCTCATTGGACAGTGTTACTTCCTCTTTGTTCTTCAGAAACGTACCTCTTTCCTCAACTCTCTCTCATTCTTCTTAGTCTCTAACCCAGCACCTAATGCCCATTACTTGCTTGTGCATCACAGATCTTCATTACTTTTTTTTTTTTAATATGTATGTCCCTGACTAAAGCATCTCGCTTTTACTCCCATAGATCTACCTACAAACATTGACCTAGCAGAGCTATCCTTCTCTCTAAGAAGACATTTTACATATTACTAAAACAATTATTTCCCATCATCCTTCAGGTCAGTTTCAAAGCGAGAATACCACTACACATTTTCTAAGAACTCAAACTAGGCAAGCATTTATCTAGGTACCACGGGGCAAAGTGAATAAAATACAGTCGATAAATAAGAAGTGGACAGGAAGAATCACCACAGTTATAGATGAATCGAGCTTATTGTTTATAATCTGTGGAAGGCTTCAGCAAACAAACTGCCTGTTACATAATGACTCAGCCTGACTGCCTATTAAAATAAGACCCAACACATTAGAAACCCAGTTCCCACCAGCTGGTGTGATATCAAATAACAAGCATAGCCACAATCCTGGTATCCACCTTGTTTCCTGAGAATGCTGGGTGTCCTTGTGCTTCTAATAAGAGGCTTTTTTTGTTGCTTCTGTTATCAATACATAAGCTGGCCAAATGACTGGATGTCTTCCTCAGTGTCCAGTTATCACAGGGGTTCCCTGGGAGCCTGGAGGACTAAGGGGACCCTGCCCTGCTTGGACCCCTGTGGTCTTACCATCCCATTTGGTCTATGTCAGCTGACTCCCTTTCAGTCCAGCCTGGTCTTCTAGTTCATTAAATTCTATTGTATCCCTACTTATATCAATATAATTAATATAAGAGAGTCCAAGAAAATTACAACCCCATCCATCCTCATTTCTGATTCTGTGACTTACTATTTGGACCCAACCAAAATATCAGCCCCTACATATCCTAGTTGGCATTCAGAAAAGACAGAGCTCACCACCCATTCCCTGTCTCTTATATAACACACTCATTGATCCTTAGTATCTCTCCAGCTATCATTTGAAAACAACTCAACTCTTGTATCACTTTATTCTACTGGCAACGTCATTCATAATATCACAGTCCAGTGCTTCTCAACAATGCTCCATTTAGAAGCTAATGGGAGTAACTACTAGTTCAAGCACAGAATTCTTAATAGACCATAAAAAGATATTTATTCATGTAAAGTATCACTCATTGCTTTCCCATCATATTCTTTATGTAAGCACTGTGTTGATGTCTCTGTGCAGTAATAATTTCATTTTTGAACTTTGAAATAAGCCTTTAAACGACTTAAGCATCTCCTTAGCTGAGGCATAGCCTTCCCAGAGTGTTGATGCCGGCACATATTCAACATTTTCTGACTTCTCACAGCTTATTTTCATAAATTAAAGCTAACAGAAAGCAATTTACAACCTAAATAGCAGACAGAAAATGTAATAAATTAGATTAAACATTTTCTATAGCTGAGTATTCTCTCAGCTAGATTCTTTACTGTCTGAGTCACCAGGAAAGCCAGCTATATTTATTATTTAATAATAAATCTGGCATCTCAGTGGTAAAGCATCCACCTGTCAGTGCAGGAGACACAGGAGGCATGGGTTGGATCTTTGCGTCGGGAAGATCCCCTGGAGGAGGAAATGGAAACCCACTCCAGTATTCTTGCCTGGAGAATTCCTTGGACAGAGGAGCCTGGCGGGCTACAGTCCAAGAGGTCACAAAGACTCAAACACAACTGACCGACTGAGCACACATTATTTAATAATAAATCTGGCATCTCAGAATCAGCAGATTCTGTAGAATGGAACTAGAAGAAATTAGAAATAAAGAGAAATGTTATCATAGAAAAAAACCACACACGATTTCTTGGCCTTTGTAATTTCTGAGGATTTACCTGTAGAGCACAGTCGTAGATGAAGAGGGGTAGCATCCCACTCTCCCCAGGATATAGTGAGACCAAGGGGAGCCTGACTCAGAGCTGTCAAGGTTTAGTTACACATTGTGCACGGAGGCATCTACAAAGATGCAGTAAGATGACCCAGCTTGGAGGTGGAGCAGAGAAAGGGTACTGAAGTGCCTAGCAGGTAGGTGAAAATGCACCGTGGAAAAGGTACAGAGTCTGAAGTCCCAGAAACCAGGGTTCAAATCCTAACTACGTTTTACAAGTTGACGAGTGTGTAACTTTAGGCAAAGCACTCAATCTTCTTAGACTCAATGTCTTATCTCTGTCATGAGAATTATAAAGAACTACGGTCATCTTTTAGCTCAATGGAAGTTGCACTGAATGTTATGCACTATAGTCTGATTTAGGCTTTGGAAGAGCAGACCAACAATTTGCTCCTAAATAATAGGACTGAGGATTCCAGCCCAAAGGGGAAGCAGGGAGGAGACGAGAAAAAGATTGTTGAAACTCAACCTGATATTAACAATAGAATGAAAACAGATGACTCTGGGGCTCCCAGAAGCCTGCAAAGTTGGGGCAGAATCCAAGTGGGATGAGCTTAAACACCCCAAGGAGGGCACACGATTTGCAGTCTTAGCATTCAGCCCCAGGACACGATGAGCCACTGAGCTCTGCAGCCAGGGGCACTGGAATCATGATGCTCACAGCAGCCAAGAGTTGGTACTGCTGTGTCCCAGCCGCAACTCATAGAGGAGCAACTGGATTCTAAGAGACTTTTCTATCCTGCCTGGAGGTGGTTTCAGAACATCCTGCCTCAAGGTTAGATTGGTTCTCAAGCTAACAGCTGTTTTGTCCGCAGAAAGAAGAGATGACTCATTCTTGCCTTCCCTCCTAGCTTTAGAAATACACTCATCCACTCTTTCTCCACCAAGCCCTTACTTAGCAAATGGTTTTCATTACTGAAGGGCCAGTTGTTAGGAGTGTCTCCTGGGCCATGTTTCTGGCAATGGTTTCTTGTCTAGGTAGCTGTGTATTGTTGAAGTATCATCTCCCTCCCAAGTCTGAGATGAAGCCATAGGACCCATCTCACTGTAACAGCAGCCCCAGAGACTGAGAGGCTGAGAAGCCCAGGCTGGATCTAGAACTCTGTTTTTTCAGTTCTGGGTGTGAAGAACCAGGTTTGTGTGTCATCCCTGAGCTCAGCTGCTTTGCGATTCCACTCACCTTGTTCCTTAGTCTCTTTCTGCAGTCAGGGGTCAGAAAGCCTCCTATTTTTCCCTTTATTATCCCTGCAGCCTCAGTCTTAGCTATAAGAGGGTGGTAGGAGATGGTCAATGTGGTTCCATAGAAGTTGAACATGGTTATAAAGGCACTCTTCCTGCTGCTTCTCCTGTATCCTTTAGATAAGAAATAGCATGAATTAGGCAAGTCCTCAAAGATATATGCCTGTCCCTATGTGCAGTGTCTCTACCACAATTGCAATCAAAAAGTATGATTTTAAAATCTTAACTGTTCATTTAAAGTCTCATAAATGTCTGGAAATAACTTTGGAAGAGAATTATAAACTTCTTTGAAAGTCACTGAGTGTGGTGACTTTTGGGTGCTCTAAGAGGCAGGTACTAATGTGTAACTGTCAATAAAAATAAATTTATTAAGGAAAACATCTGGAGGATAAAAGGGAAAGAGAGTAGGAGAGCCTTAGACTGTGATGAAGATTTGATACTTGGGTGAGAAATGAGAGAAGGAAGGAGCACTGGGCAGGACAGTCTAAGACCACAAAGCAGTTCTGCCAAGCCAACAGGGAGGCCCTGAGTCAGAGGAAATGTGCATTAAGCAGGACTGGGCCTGTATTAGTACCCTGTCTGCTCCATCATCAGCTGGGAGCAACCTTGAACAAGTTCACCCTGCCTGAACTTGGCGGCAGATCCAGAGAGAGGGCAACCAGGACCTTCATCCATACACTGTGCTGTCTCCAGTAAGGGATGGAAGTGCCCTTCCCGGGTCGCTACAACATGAAGAAAGTTGCAAAGAAGGAGTAAAAGATTCTGTCTTCGTGCATATGAAGTTTGAATGTTATTAAAATATCCCAATTCTTCCCCAATTGGCTGAGAGTCAACACAACTCCAACTGAAATGGCAAGGGGTTTTAAGATTTGTTGGTTGTTTTTCAGTAGAACTTGACAGGAAAATTACATGGAGGAAACAAAGTGGAGGAAGAGACACCCTTGGAGAAAAAAGAACTGGGAAATTTTGCTTCTCCACGTCTCAGATATCCTCCTAGTACACTAAGAAATGATGGTGTTGGTTCTGGAAGAGACAAAATAGCACAATGGGGTAGAGTCTAGAGCCCAGAGTACACTAACAGGTATATGGAAGTGTGATATGTGCTAGAAAGTTGGAAAAGATATTCTCTATTACGCTCTGAAAACGAGTCATCCATGTACAGAAAACAATAAATTCATTTCTGACTTACACCAACTACAAAAATTAATTTCCAGTTAACTAAGGATCTAAATGTTTAGTCATTAATGACTTCCTAGAAGGGAAATAACTCTTAAATGGACAAAAAATATAGGCTATAATAAAAAGATTGATAAATCTTACTACATTAAAAAAAAACTTTATAGATATCTAAATATATAAAACAGAGAAAGAAAAGCCAAAAACTGAGATAAAATATTTGCAATGCACATAGTCATAAAAATGGTTTCCATGAAACTTTAGAGCATCTGAAATCAAATTTAGAAAAATATACACTCAGTAGAAAAGTGGAACAAAAATAGAAATAGCAACTAACAAAGCAAAGCGAACCATGATAAGATATCATTTAACTTTTGGGAAAATTTTAGAAGCTGAACAGTTGCAAGTACTGGTCAGAGTGCAGACAAAGAATTCTCATAAGGTTCTAATGGGAATTGAAGTTATAACAGTCTATTTGTAGAGCAAATTTTCATTGTCTAGTAAATTTTAGAATATGCGTTCCTTATAATCATCTATTACACTTTAGATTTTTAAATATTAATAAAGGTATTACAGCATTATTCATAGTAACATTGAAAACAGTTGATACAGAAAATGTTTTTTTTTTTAATTGTGGGCAGAATTTAAACACAATTCCATGATACTGTGTTAAACAATCCTTTCCTGCTCCAGAGTTAAATAAAACTGAGTCATGTAACCATGGTCCTATGTTAAGCAATACTGAGAAAAAAAGCAAAATAAATTAGCTTGCTGCAAGAAATACTTGCTCCTGGAGATAAGCCTATGAACCATCTGAAATAACCTTCATTACAAACTAATAATTCTCCTAACAGCTCAAGACTATCAGATTCACCAAGATTCTCTTCAAAACCCTTGCTCCAAAGATAATGCCATATATCCTGCTCAATCTCAAACTGTTTCCTTTCTTGTAAGGCCCACCTTAAAATCACCCAGCCCAATTCCTAAAACTCCATAAATATTCTCCCTGGCTTTCTCACTTCTGAAACACTTTTAAAATTGTCAATATTGTTTCTGCTTTACTGCAGTAAGTCTAATAAACTTTACTTGATCAGCAAGTTTTTCTGGTGATCTTTTGGGCTGTCAACAGTAGTAGATTTAAACAATGAATATACTATAAAAAGAAAGAGATCTATAACTATACATATACATATATATACATAACTATACATACCAGTATGAATAAATCTCACAAACATTGAACTTAAAAACAGTAACAATAAAATAAAAACCTATAGATATAGTTTTTAGCTCTGTCTAAACAAAATTTAAATAAATGCAAATCAAGTTAAATTATTTAAGGATACACACAAATGTGATCAAAGTTGAGAATTATAGACAACATGAACCAAGTTCAGAGTGTGGAGAATGGAGAGAGAGATAGGCTTGCAGTCTGAAAATGTTTGAACAGTATTTGTTATGTTTTAGCTCATTTGAATTAAAGTGGTGGCCTCATAGGTATTCATTATGGTGTCATTTAAACTTTTTTGCAATTTTCATTATTTCACTATTTTAAAGGAAAAACAATTGTAGGGCATAATACTTCATGGTCATTGTTTTCAGGAAGAGGGAATGGTAGCATCAAATGCTGCAGAGTATTCAAGTTGCAGAAAATTAACAAGTGTCCTCTGGATTCAAGGACCTGGCAAATTCTCATTCCCTCGGGGTCAGGAGAGTGGGTGGTAGCAACGGAGATTGAGAAGAGGTAGGAAATTGTGGGGGTGGAGACCGGGTAAATGCACAACATTTATGAAAGAGATCCTGACTCCAGCTGAACTGGTGTCAGATGGTCTGTTGTTTTTTTGTGTGTTTTATATAGTCACTAAGTCATGTCTGACTCCTTGCGACCCCACAGACTGCAGCACACCAGGCTTCCCTGTCCTTGACTTCCTCCTAGAGTTTGCTCAAAGTCATGTTCATCGAGTCAGTGATGCTATCCAAAATCTCATCTTATGCTACTTCTGGCAGCTTTTGCTTTCAATCTTTCCCAGCATCAGACTGTTTTCCAATGGTTTGGCTCTTCACATCAGGTGGCCAAAGTTTTGGAACTTCAGCTTCAGCATCAGTCCTTCCAATGAATATTCAGGGTTGATTTCCTTTAGGATTGACTGTTTTGATCTCTTTGAAGTCCAAGGGACTCTCAAGAATCTTCTCCAGTACCACAGTTGGAAAGCATGAATTGTTCAGTGCTCAACCTTCGTTATGGTCCAACTCTCACTTTCGTACACGAGTACTGGAAAAACCATAGCTTTGACTATACGGACATTTGTCAGCAAAGTTACATCTCTGCCTTTTAATAAACTGTCTAGGTTTGTCATAACTTTTCTTCCAAAAAGCAAATTACTTTTAATTTCATGGCTGCAGTCACCACCTGCAGTGATTTTGGAACCCCAGAAAATAAAAACTGTCACAGAAAACTGTTTTCCACTTTTCCCCCTTATATTCGCCATGAAGTGATGGGACCAGATGCCATGATGTTAGATTTTTGAATCTGAGTTTTGAGCCAGGTTAAGAAGGTCTGGACACAGTTAAAAAGCGAACCTATTATGAAGGAGTTAATCGTGTGCTTTTCCCTGTGTTCATCCATGTCACACTTGAAACCAACAGACACTGTAATTAGGCCTCTGCTAAGAAGTAGCAAAAGCATAGCAAGTATTTATAGTCATGCATTTTGCACTTTTAGAGACCTCAGTTGCTTTGAGTATAGGCCACTTTCCAAATGAAAAAGAGCCAGAAAAGGTCAACAGGGTGGGTTCCGTGGAGTAAATTTACCTAAGAGTTTCCAATTGTTGGCTCAGATGTAGGGGGAGAGGAGGCTGAGGAGAGCTGGAGGCATAGATCCAGGAGTCAGAGAAGAGACAAGAGAAAAACTGGAGCAATAAACTAGCATGAGGAGTGAGGATTAGGGAAAGCCTCCCTCAATTTGCAATTACTGACCCATGAGAACGCAGTTAATACTTCCTTTGCCTCCAATAAAAACGTTCACAATTAAAAACGCATTATCTGTGCATAACACATTGTAAAACTATGCACTCACTTCTTGAAGCAGCCAAGCTCGAGTATTTAACTAAATGCTCACAAAAATGTTAATCCGGTGGCAATGACGTCCAGAAAATTCTGTATACCAAGTGAAGTCAGAAACAAATGATTGCAAATGAAGGTTAAACCAGAACATCATACTCCAGTATAAAGAATACTCAGTGATCTGTATCTCAGAGGAGTGGTTAGGATCTAGGCTTAGAGAGCATCTTAATGAAGGAACAATATGTTTGCAAACAAGCAAGAAGGCAAAGGAAAAGGACTTTGCCTTTTAAGAATAGAAGATATTTTAATACATTGGATTTTTCTAAAACTTTCCTTATTTTATTATTGTGCTTGAAAATTTCTATTTCCTTAAACATGTGCTTAGAAAATAAACTATGTATAGTTTGATTTTACTAAGTACAACCATTAATAAACTCTTTCTTAGGACAAATAGCTTTCTTCTGATAAATAGCATTCTATTCTTTTCCAAATAAGTTAGATATCCATATTATTGCTTATGTTTAAGTATGATGGTTTCAGTCTTCCCAGTATTACCAGAAGTTAAAACTTTGCATCAGACAAACATGAGACTTAAGTGTATACCTTTGCAAATCAAAATTATAAAGTAAGACGCTAAATACATACACTCACACATGTATTTTATATACAGCCATAAATTCATCACTGTAGAAAGTCTAAGCTGACGGTAAAGAAAGGAATGCATTTAAATAGTTACAAATAAGGTAAAGACTGAAACAGTGACAAGAGAAAAAAATTACATTGAATACTATGGGGGAGCCATTTGTCACCTGTAGGGCTGAGCATCCTGAGAAGATGGGTAGGAATATCCCCTCCAGGAGATGGGGAAGCAAGGATGGTCTGACAGCTGGGACTGATGGGCCAGGCTTCTCGCATTCATTTCTTTTGTCACAACCACACTCAAGTGAATGAGGAGAACTTTCATCAGGCCACACAGGATAAATGGGTCTCTTAGACCACCTGCCCCTCAGAATTTCCTGAGGAGACCACACACTATCTTTTATCTGCCTGCACATCAGGAAAATGCTTGGACCTAAGTACAATCCATATAAGAGCACATCTCTTGTCACCCACGAGCAATCAAAAAGCTTGCCACCCCACCACCACCCCTCACCCACCCACCCCCCACCTTCCCTTATCATTACCTTTTTGTTCTCCAGGTAAAACTTGGTGAGAAGATAGGGGGAAAGAGTGATATTTTTGTAGAAGTCCTCTGCTTTGAGTTACAATGATTCTTAGGAAAATGTGTGCACAAGGTTATCTTTTGTTGACAGGCAATTTAATAGAAGATTCAAACACCAAACTTGATAAACGGCAACCAAAAAAGGACTTTTTTTGAGCTTCAGAATTAGATTAAGAGAAAAAAAAAAAAAAAACAGGTCAAAGCCTAGGCTACCTGCTTTTTAAAATGTGGAAGCATGAAGCACAGTGAAAAGGGCCCTTCTCTGCAGACTTCATTTTAACATGCAGTGCCCCTTCAAATTGCCTCCAAGGAGCACACAACCCTCTGAGGGGATAGAAGCTGCCTTGAGTGGCTGCTGCAGTGTGGACTCTGCTGATTCTGCTTGGTAGAATGAAAACGAGAATCCTAGTCAAGTGGCTTGGCCATCTCTACTCCGGATGCAAAGTAGGACCCACGGGGAAAGAGAAAACCATTCCTGTTGTGCCAAAAGTACAAAAGAACAAGGAGTAGTCTAACATGGCAACTTCACAGAGCTTTCCTGTACCAAGTGCTTTCTCAGGAGAACAACCCTCCCCAGGAGAGGGGATTAGTTTTTTCCATCACATTGCCAGTTATTTTCTTCCAGGAGGCAATTTATGGTTTAAAACTTTGAAGTTGTCAATACTTTCTTTTTACTATTTATAAATTTTTACTGATATGTAATTGACATGAAACATAATATTGTTTTCAGATAAACAGCATAGTGATTTGGTATCTGCGTGTGTATTTAAATAAGTCACCAGAAGTCTGGTTACCATACATAGTCACAGATTTTTTTCCTGTGATGGACGCTTTTAAGATCTAGTCTTGGCAACTTTCAAATATACACGAGTATTATTAATTGGGATCACAATGCTCTACATTATGTTCCTATGACTTATTCTATAACTGTAAGTCTGTACCTTTCGACTTCCTTTACCCTTTTTGCCCAACCTTCACCCCATACCCCTGGCAACACCAGTCTATTGTCTGAATCTGTGACTTGTTTCTTTTTATTTTTCCTTCAGATTCCACATGTAGGTGAGACCATATGGTATTTTTTTTTTCTCTGTCTGACATATTTTACTTAACATAATGCCCTAAATGTGAAACTGTGTTGTCATAAATGACAAGGTTTCTTTTTCATGGCTGAATGGTATTCTTGTATATATTTGTACTGTATCTTCTTTATTTATTCATCCATTGATGGACATATAGGTTGCTTACATATCTTGGCTATGTAAATAATGCTACACTGGACATTAGGGTGCAGATACCATGTACCCAGAAGTTGAATTTCTGGACTGTATGGTAGTACTATTTTTAATTTTTTGTGGAAATGAAAAGTAAATTGGTACTTTCCTACCAGCAGTGCATTAGGGTTCCCTGTTCTCCACATTTTCTCCAACACTTGTTAACCCTTCTCTTTTTTGATAATAGTGTGAGGTGATATCTCATTGTGGTTTTGGTTCGCATTTCCCTGATGATTGGTGATGTTGAGCATCTTTTCATGTGTTTGTTGGTTGTTAGTATGTCGTCTTTGAAAAAATGCCTATTCAGATCTAATGCCCATTTTTAAATTGACGTTTTGCTTTTTTCCTTGAGTTGTTTAATATTTTAGTTATTAACCCCTTATAGGATATACGATTTGCAAATATTTTCTCCCATTCAGTGGGTTGCCTTTTCACTTTATTGATGATAAAGTGAATCTTTTGCTATGCAGAATTTTTTAGTGTACTGTATTTCCGCTTGCTTATTTTGCTGTTGATAGATTTAATTGACTTGTCTCTATATATCACATTTTTAATTGAGAAGTTATCTCTCTGGGGACAAATTCTGCTGGACAGAAAATACTCAATTCTATTTTTTGCTTTAAAATATATAAATGCTTTTAGTTCAGTTCAGTCGCTCAGTCGTATCCTACTCTTTGTGACCCCATGAACTGCAGCTTGCCAGGCCTCCCTGTCCATCACCAACTCCCGGAGTTCACTCAAACCCATGTCCATTGAGTCAGTGATGCCATCCAACCATCTCATCCTCTGTCATCCCCTTCTCCTCCTGCTCTTAATCTTTCCTAGCATCAGGGTCTTTTCAAATGAGTCAGCTCTTCACATAAATGCTTTAGCTAAAATATTTTCACATGTACTTTTTTTGCTTCTTTCAGAGTACCTTTCTACTATAAACATTAAAAATAGTTTCTATTTGATACTTTTTACAATATTCTATGTACTTTAGATGATGTCAAATCATAGAACTTCTCATTTCATACCAGTACAGAAATAAATACACATGTATCCGATTATTTAAAAAGAAAAGCACTTTCAAAATATTCTTCCCACATGTTAAGATATTCCTAAGCATATACATGGGAGAAGGCAATGGCACCCCACTCCAGTACTCTTGCCTAGAAAATCCCATGGACGGAGGAGCCTGGTAGGCTGCAGTCCTTGGGGTCGCTAAGAGTCGGACACGACTGGGCGACTTCACTTTCACTTTTCACTTTCATGCATTGGAGGAGGAAATGGCAACCCACTCCAGTGTTCTTGCCTGGAGAATCCCAGGGACGGGGGAGCCTGGTAGGCTGCTGTCTCTAGGGTCGCACAGAGTCGGACACGACTGAAGTGACTTAGCAGCAGCAGCAAGCATATATATAGTTTCAAAATTATATCTTTTGCACTGTTTACATCAATTAATTTGTTCTGTTCCAGCCTTTCTCTTGCTGAGATAACATATAACATTTACTATTTGCAGCCATTGTCTTCAAGACATTCTAGTGTTTGTTAATATTTTTATCCAACTTACTCTTTCAACCTCAAATCATCTTTCACATATCACCTACTTGTCTGATTCCCAACCCCAACTGTAGAGATTAGATAATTCTCCTAACAGTCCTGGTTATCAGGAAATTTAGCCTAATACTGCAGGATTGAACACACAGGAAAAGAAGTGAACTTTTTTTTTTTTACTTTTGGCCAGGTCACATGGCTTACAGACTCTCAGTTTCCTAACCAAGGACTCACCTTGGGTCCTAGCAGTGAAAGCACTGAGTCCTAACCACTAGACCACCAGGGAATTCCCAGAGCATGCATTTTTAATGGGGGAAAAAAAGACTTAGGAGTCACTGATACTGGATAGGAAAACTTCTATTCTTGTGAACTTTAGCAAATTATGTTTTGAAGAAACAGTTAGCTTGGATTCATGATAATGTAAAAGTTAGAAGAAGATATATGTAGGGATAACTAAGAGAAAGAAAAATGATTGGGTGTTCTACATGAATTGAGCCCATGAATAGTTTATAAGAATTTGATGGGGAGAAAAAAAATGTTAGGACATAGGCATTCCACTTATATCCCACCCACTGTGACAACCAGAGATTCCGTTTGGCCAGAGTCCCTTGGGAGCAAAATTTAGCTCAAAGGTTTTATCATGTTTGTGTCTGTACTAAAGGGAGAGTCTGGACCAATGTCAGCCTGGCTTCTCTCCCTCACTCCTGATAGCCCATGTGGGTGTGAGTATCCCTAATCCACAATATAAATAATGTTTCCTCAGCACTCAAGAAGAATATTAAACACCACAGGCTCAGTGAAGTCTTAAAGCTTCACCTTGCCATAAACTCTTTATATCTAAGTCAGTTAGTAACAATATTGGCTGCTGTGCCAGATATAAGAAATGGTGGTATTCAATATTTGGTTTATAAGTAGTTTTGCCTACTTAAAATCTCTTTGTCTTCTTAACATGTTGATTTGTACATGGGACGACTTGACACATCTTTGGAAATTAAATGGAAGACGTGAGTGAATTACTTCTGGAATTCAATTTTTATCACAATATCAATTCATACGGGTTTAAAATTGTGGATTAGAATTGGATATCTTTCCTTTGCTGACAGTTTCTTTAATTCTGGAAGCCTATTGCTCTTATAAATGCTGTTTTGTTCCTGCAATATTTAATTTTTACTCCCTTTAGATTTGCAAATATATAAGCTGGGAATAAGGTCCTGAGCAATGGACCCTGTCCTGGAAATGTTGCACAATTTGAGAATACAATCTTTTTCTTCAAAGGAGTTATTGAAGGAGCTGACGTTTACCTGACTGGTTTGAATAGTACTGAATTATTTTCCTCCTTGTATATATTGAAAAGCATATTTTCTTTATTCCTATAGATAAAAAATATTGTCATTATTTAAAAATATCTTTTTTGTTGTTGTTTTGACTTTTCTCTCAGGGATAACATCAGCTCATTTTCAATATACATTTTGTTTCACCTGTGTAGTTTTCTTATTTCTCCAATGTCTCTGACTGATTTATACGGCATTATTTATAATTTATGAGTTCTAGTTTTGTAGTTTTAGGGTTAAGGTGATGATTTTTTCCTTACTATGACTAGTTCCCTCAGAAAGAACATTTTGCTGGCATCTACTCTCTAAATGATCAAAGATCACCTTTCAATTTCCTCAAGTCTGTTTTTATACTTAACTCTTTTTCCTAAAAAAGTCAGTCTCAAACTCTTTCAGGTTTCTTGCCAGAATGAATTGTTTTCTTTTGTCTCTTTTATTCTTTGTAGGCTCTTCTGCTCTGTTTTAAAGAATAGCCTCTCTCACTTACCTGTGTTTCTATTTTTCTTTTTTATGTTTTATTTATTTGAAAAATCTTTATTGGAGTGTAGTTGATTTACAATGTTGTGTTAGCAAAGTGTACAGTTTGCTAACAGTTATACATATATCTACTTTTTTTTTAAAGATTCTTTTCCTATATCGGCCTTTACAGAGTACTGGTCAGAGTTTCCTGTGATATACAGTAGGTCCTTATTGGTTATGTACTTTATATATAGTAGTGTGTCTATGTCAATCCCAATCTCCCAGTTTATTCCTTTCTCTTACCCTCTGATAACTACGTTTGTTTTCTACATCTGTGACACTCCTCAGTCCTTGGGATTCTGCAGGCAAGAATACTGGAATGGGTTGCTATTTCCTTCTCCAGTAAATAAGTTCTTGTACTCTTTTTTAAGATTCCACGTAAAGGGATATCATATAATATTTGTCTTTCTCTGTCCAGCTTCATTCAATGTCACAGTCTCTAAGTCCATCATGTTGTTGCAAGTTCTGGCTGTTTTTCTTCATTGCATTGTATCAGTTATTGAAAATATGTTATAGGTAACTTTGGGGCTTCCCTGGTAGCTCAGTGGGCCAAGAATCCAAGTGCAGTGCAGGAGATGCAGTTTTGATCCCCAGGTCAAGAAGATCCCTTAGGGTAGTGCATTGCAATTTACTCCATTATTCTTTCCTGGAGAATCCCATGGACTGAAGAGCCTGATAGGCTTTAGTCCATAGGGTCACAAAGAGTCAGACATGATTGAGCGATGGAGCATACACACAAAGGTAACTTTAATGCAGATGACTGCCATTTATGACTTGAAAAATATAATTTATATCTCAGTCTACTTTCCCATTATTTGGGGAAGTAATTGGGCTCCTCTTGTTTCATGTAAAGTTGAAAATTCTCAAAGCAAATGAGAATATAAACTCCAAAAGAAAGGTAGTCAGCAAATCTACTTTTCTGAGTTGTATGTTAAAGATACTAAAAGAATAGAGGCAAATTTCTCATCAAAATGTTTAATCCTGGTGGAACATTTTAAAAGTATTAATAGAATATGCTGAGAAGCATATAAGGTTTTCTGGAGATTTGGGAAGCTAGAAATGAATGGTATATATTTCATGCTTTCTGGGAGCTTATAGTTTACTTGGGGTCAGAAAACTTAAGACACAATAATTTGGATAGGTAGACAAGGAAATAAGAGGTAATGTAAGGTCATACTTGATTAAGAGACAAGTTAGGCAAGCCATTACAGTTCTAAGTTCAGAGACTAGAAGGGGGTTTTATTATAAGAATCAGAGCCTTGATCCTATTGCATTATTACTTTTCAGTCAGTTCGGTTCAGTCGCTCAGTCGTGTCCGACTCTTTGCGACCCCATGAATCGCAGCATGGAGAAGGCAATGGCACCCCACTCCAGTACTTTCGCCTAGAAAATCCCATGGATGGAGGAGCCTGGTAGGCTGCAGTCCATGGGGTTGCTAAGAGTCAGACACGACTTAGCGACTTCACTTTCACTTTTCACTTTCGTGCATTGGAGAAGGAAATGGCAACCCACTCCAGTGTTCTTGCCTGGAGAATCCCAGGGACAGGGGAGCCTGGTGGGCTGCCGTCTATGGGGTCACACAGAGTCGGACACGACTGAAGCGACTTAGCAGCAGCAGAATCGCAGCACACCAGGCCTCCCTGTCCATCACCAACTAAAATCTCTCAAATAATAATCTCTCAAAACTTTCCTATAGGTCAAAAAGGGTTTTTTAATACAGATGTGGAAGCCAACAGTTCATACACACTATATACACACATGTATATAGTGTATACACATATAAGCATGTATATATGTGTATAAAATGGTAGTCTGTAGTAAGTGCTCATCCCCATTTAGAGCTAACACCTGAGTATGTAACTGCCCAGGTGCCTGGTGCTCAGGAATGAGTAACTGCTCACTGCTGGGATGTCAGATGCAGGAGGCGAGGAAGTGTCAACACAAGGAAGAAAATGGAAAGTGAAATTTAAACTAGTAGCTAACATGACAGATTAAATAAATGATAAAATAGCAGGGTTTGAGATAGAGGTTGTCAGTAAGTGTAAACCATTTTAACTGCATTTTTTGTTTTTACAATTTTCTGCAATTTTCCATTTTTTGTGCTAAAGCTGTCAAAGAAGATGACCACAATTTTGTATGAAGTGTTCCACAATTTTCTTGCAGCGTTCATTAGCACTCCATGGCAAATATTTTGAGCTGCCCACATGTGCACTGGAAAATGGATCACAATCACAACAAAATAACCGAACTCAAGAAGCAAAGCCATTTTGGGTGTTAGGAAGAAGGCACTGAATGAATACCTTTATTCTGACATTACGTTGGATCCCGTCTACCCCTGACATTTTAGATTTTGATAAATAGGATGCATTCAAAACACATGCTAAAGGGACTGGACTTGGGCTTTGAGAAACTCCTAGATAGAGATTCCAGGAAAGCTGTGAGCAAATCGGCACAGACCAGGCATCTCCTGCTTGAGCAGAGCGGGGTCCCACAACCCTCCTGGGGAGGGTCCAGGGAAACCATTAGCAGTATGCCAGCAAAAGATGCTCCTGGGTTCACAGTTACAAGCTATTTGCTTGTAAAATTACTTGGAAAATGATAAATTTTTTGCTTGTTTATCAATTTCTTTGAAGAGTCTATAATCCAGTCATATGAAAAAGTGATTATTTTTTATAGAGTAAGTCACTCTATTTACTACTTTGAAAATCCTTAAAGGAGTGAATTGCCTACAAGATGAAATTCTCAGAGCCTATCATGGAATTTAAAAAGATGTGGTATATACACACAAAGGAATAAAATGAAATAAAACAAATATTAAATAAAAATAAATTTATTTTTTATAAATACATGAAATGAAATAATGCCATTTGCAGCAACATGGATAGATCTACAGATTATCATACTAAGTGAAATAAGTCAGACAGACAAAGAGAAATATCATATGATATTGCTTACATGTGAAGCTTAAAAAATGACATCAATGAGCTTGTTTACAAAACAGAAACAGACTCATAGACACAGAAAACAAACACGATTACCAGAGGGAGAAGGTGGGGAGGGGTGAATTACTTTAGGATTAAAACATACACACTACATATAAGAGATAACCAAGCAGGACCTGCTGTATAGTACAGGGGACTATAGTTAAATGTCTTGTAATAACCTATAGTGGAAAAGAATCTGAAAAATACATACGTACAGCTGAATCACTTTGCTGTATACTTGAAACTATCACATTATAAATGATATTTCAATTAAAAAAATTCAAAACAGAAAAAATAACCTCTAGCTTCACAGCTAATGCTTCCCCCACTACACACACTGCCACTTCCTTTCTGGCATGAATTTGTCTTCGCTTCTCATGGTTCTGCCAACATCGCATGCACGTTTATATGTTTATACATGTCTTTATTTTTCCCTCTGCTTAGAATGGCCTCCTCATTTCTTTGATAGACTTAAAAAGTTAGAAACTGAAAACCTCTTCAGTTCTTTCATCCTACCCTTTGCCCCTTCAAGGAACTGCCTTTGTTTCTGTGGGTTTCTCAGTACCTGGTACATGGTCTACTGTTGCAGGGTTGTTAGTTTGAGCTCCTCAGGGATGAAACTGTGCTTATATCACTAGGACCTAAACAAGTATAGTGACAGGCACAACGTGAAAAGTCATCACATAATTATAGAAACAATGAAAAGGAAAGAATAATAGAAGGATGGGAAAGAGAGAAGAGAAGAGATAGGGAACCAAGGAAAGGAGGGAAGAAAGAGAGGGAGGGGGCAGAAAGCTAAAGAAAAGGAAGAAAAACTAGATGATTGAAACACGGAATAATTAGAAAGTAAGTCTCCAACCATCAGAGGAAAATAAACATGTCACTGCTCATGAAAAATCAAAACTCAGAATGTGTTAATTTATGAAATATAGAACTATAGTGAGAATCCTTATTAGAAATATCAGGTGACACCTAGTCAATAAACACAAGAATGTGTCTATGAAATTTTGCTACAAATTGTTTGGTACTTGAAGGGACAAGACAGCATATTAAAAAGACAGAAACATTAGACAGCATAGACAACCTAGACAGCATATTAAAAAGCAGAGCATTACTTTGCCAAAAAAAGGTCTGTCTAGTCAAAGCTATGGCTTTTCCAGTGGTTGTGTATGGATGTGAGAGTTGGACCATAAAGAAGGCTGAGCACAAAAGAATTGATGCTTTTCAACCGTGGTGTTGGAGAAGACTCTTGAGAGTTCCTTGGACTGCAAGGAGATCAAGCCAGTCAATCCTAAAGGAAATCAGTCCTGAATATTCATTGGAAGGACTGATGCTGAAGCTGAAACTCCAATACTTTGACCACCTGATGTGACTGGATTGGAAAAGACCCTGATGCTGGGAAAGATTGAAGGCAGGAGGAGAGGGGACGACAGAAGATGAGATGGTTGGATTGCATCACCAACTTGATGGACATGAGTTTGAGTAAGCTCCAGGAGTTGGTGATGGACAGGGAAGCCTGGCGTGCTGCTGTCCATGGGGTCACAAAGAGTCAGACATGACTGAGCAACTGAACTGAACTGAAGGGACTAGTTAAGATTTGGTCAACACTGACCTGTTTTTACTGGAACAGGAAATGAAAATCAGTCAACTGTCATCACCTAGAAGTAAAGAGAAAAGGTAAATTTATCTGATCCTGAAAGAAACTTCCTTGAGAAACATCTTAAGAACATGTATCTGTGGCCATCATGGAAGGACTAAGACATTTATTCTAAGCTAGCTATTTTACTGACAAGCACAGAATGATGATGATGGAAATAATAGGGCATGGAAAAGAGAGGGAGAGGAGAAAAAAAAGCAAAGGTATTTTACCCTAACATATCCACTTCTACATGTTAAATTGAAAGTCCCTTAGTCATGTCCAACTCTTTGCAAACCCATGGGCTATAGCCTGCCAGGCTCCTCTGTCCATGGAATTCTCTAGGCAAGAATACTGAAGTGGGTAGCCATTCTCTTCTCAAGGGGATCTTCCCAATGCAGGGCTTGAACCCATGTTTCCCACATTGCAGGCGAGTTCTTTACTGTCTGAGCCACCAGGGAAGCCCTCTACATGTTAAGTCTATTTAAAATACTTTTCATAACAAACATGCATTGGCCCATCAGGAATGAAAAATAAGTCAGTTGCAACACCCATTTGGAGAGATGCAAACAATTTGGGGTGGTGTCATAGATCCCAGAGTTCTCTTGTATTTCAGTATTTTTTATTATTCATTTTATTTTAGTTGCCTTGGTGGGGACATTTTTGTGTCACCTTGAGGAAATCTATTTCTATCAATACAGATGGTTATTTACAGATTACTTTTGTTAAACTGGCTTTAATTCTTATCTCTTTCTAACCTGGAGCCCCCTTCTCAGTATTTACCTACTATATAATGGAGACATATTTCATAAATCTTGATTTTTCCAGACTGTGCACTTTTTAATTTAACCTTCTATCTGTGATTAATGGAGTAGCTTAGTCCTGCCTCCTGTAATGGGTCTAGTCCTGTTTGCCCACTACATCAAAGTGTAATACATTTTGTTCAACTGAGATGAGACTTAAGAGGGGAAAAAAAATGAAAGCAGAGTTACGTGCTTATTTTCTTTCCATTGTTCATCTCTTTCTTAGTCTTTCAGTCAATTGGGTTGAGAACAGTAAAGACAGAGCCAGTGGATAGAAGAAGAGAAGCTTGACAGGCAATCTGAAATTATAGGAAGGCAGGGAATTACTTTGAAAACACCTTGCTGCAATTTTCTGCTTGGCCAATGCAAACTTCTTGTTTCTTTTTTTTAAATTTTATTTTATTTAACTTTACAATATTGTATTGGTTTTGCCATATATCAAAATGAATCTGCCACAGGTATACATGTGTTTCCCATCCTGAACCCTCCTCCCTCCTCCCTTCCCATACCATCCCTCTGGGTCGTCCCAGTGCACCAGCCCCAAGCATCCAGTATCGTGCATCGAACCTGGACTGGCGACTCGTTTAGTACGTTTAGGGAACCACGTTTTCTTTCTAACATTTTCAAATAGCTGTCTTCTTTAAAGATGCCAATAGTTAACGTCTGGTTCTGTAAACTGTAATCGCTTATGACTGTCATTGGAATCACTGTTAGTTCAGCATTGGCAGAAGGTTGCAGACAATTCCCAGAGATTAAACAAAAGCATTAGCTCCAGTATTTTTTTTTTATTAAGCTTCTATGGATGTCTCTAAATTCAATTGTCTCTTCTTTGTGACAGAGGTGCCAACTATCTATCAAATTATACCGTGAAAAACTTGCTCCACACTGGCAAGGTCTCTGTGGGAATTCATTATCTTAACAACAAACTCATTTTGAAAGTTATGATCTGAAATGAACTTGCAGGCTCTTTCATTAGAATCCAGTTATATGCAGTGTGCACTTAAAATTATTTTAATTTCTTCCTTCCTTCCTTTTTGATTAAAAAAATCTACTCATTTAATCCTGATGATAGTTACTCTATTCTTTTCCCAACTTAAACAAAAATATGACTGAGCTGGACTTAGTCCTCAGATCGACTGCAAGTCTAGCATTTCCAGAATTTCTGCTTAGTCAGTACCCACTCTCTGCCCCATTAACTTAAAGCAAACAAACAAATAACAATCTTTACATGAAGACAATTCTGTATGTTGGAGAAGGTTTTATAATTTTTAATATAAAAGAAAAAGAGAAGCCAAGGCAAATCAATGTGTGGCAGTGAGAAAGCTCCAAATTTATTATGGTGGGGAGGGGAGAGGGAAAGTTAGGCTGACTAGTTTATATCATCAAATAATCCAAGCTTCTCATTTTGTCAGTGCCAACTGCCTCCTCAAACAAATAGAAATTGATGGACTTGAATTCCTTCTTGTTCATTTCCATATCCTCTCCTTCACCATGCTAGCATCCCTTGAAATGGTCCAAAGGAGCACAGAGGTGGTACAGAGGGCAGAGTGTTACCAAACCGTAAAACTAGATCATTAGACCCAGAATTAATGGGCTTTCTGGCTTCCCGTGGAGGTCTTAAAAGCCCCCGGAGTTGAATTGAAGGGGTTCATTGCATATATTTTCTTGCCTATAGCACAGTTAAAGGCAGGAAGAAAAATAATTCCTTCTGATACAGCACTAACAGTAAGAGGACCTAGTGGAGTGGTGGGTGCTTAGGGGAAAACCTTGCTTCTTGTTAAGTAGTGACTGACTTATTAGGGACTCGAAATGAGGGGTAAATGAATAAATTAATGGCTGAGGCAGTGAGTGGGAAAAAGAATTGTATTTCTTCTTTGCACAGCCTCTTACTAGCTGTGAATGTGAACACGCCATTTCACTCTTGAAAGTTTACTCATTGATGAAGTAGTAACAGAGGAGTTATGGCTGTTTAACCTTTATTCTGAGCTTCACATGACAGAATGAATGTGAAAGCACTTTGTAATTTAACCTGTTACTACCAAAACTTAAAAAACGATGCACCATTTTCCTAAAGACGTGTTTACATGATTTATATGTAGTCTTCCCTTCATGATCCTTACATTTATCTTGAGCCCTCCAGCCAAGCTGGATTGGTTTGGTCCTTAATGGACCCACATTAAAGCTCTAGTAGAGACTGCTCCTAATTTGCATATAGGTCTGTTAGACTTTGCTTGAGGCACCAATTTCTCAGAATGTTGATGTACCTGTCTCATCTCCACTGCTCTGTTTCAAAGCCTGCACATTAAATGGGCTCTAAACTCTTTGCAAATTTTTGACAAATAGATTTTGGGTCCTGCTAAGTACAGATCTTTGCTGCATCCTTGCCCTCAACTCTGATTCAAGTCTCAGACTTCTTTTCATAATATAATCTTGCACTACTGCATTAATGACCACAAATGCGGCCCTGGGATGTCAAGTCTCTCCGTGTCAATCCTATAGCAAAAGAGAACATCAAATCACAGATCCAGCCCCACTTTGACCTGGGGTGGCTGACTTGGAAAGCCTTAGACTTCTGTTTCCTTTTTTAAAATATTTTAAAAATATGTATCTATAAAGTTTAAAATATGCACAAAAATGTACACAAAATAGCTAATTGTATACCTTACTTCCCCTAATATTTTTATTTATGTCTGTACTCTTCCACTGTTTCTTTTCAAATAGGCACAAATAAAAAGCTAGACACATGTAATTTGTCCAGATTTTCACATGAGAGTCACATATTACACACTTATCTTCCCCGTAAGTTATTACTCAGCAAGATATACTTACTAGTTTATAACCAGTATATAGGTTATATATAACTAGTTATAGGTTACTATATAACTAGTACATAGGTAGCCTCCAAAATAGTTTCAACTGCTTGACCTGCAGCTTCTGAAAAATATAAGTTAAAATCTCAAAGTATGTTTTGATGCATTTATATCCCCCTGATATCTTTCAGATGTTGTCTTTCTTTAATTAAAAAAAATTTTTAAATTTATTAGAGAATGGTTGCTTTACAGTATTGCGTTGGTTTCTCCTGTACAGCAAAGCGAATCAGCAGCATGTATACATATATCCCCCTTTTTTGGATTTCCTTCCCTTTTGCTGCTGCTGCTGCTAAGTCGCATCAGTCGTGTCCGACTCTGTGCGACCCCATAGATGGCGCCCACCAGGCTTCCCCGTCCCTGGGATTCTCCAAGCAAGAACACTGGAGTGGGTTGCCATTTCCTTCTCCAATGCATGAAAGTGAAAAGTGAAAGTGAAGTCGTTCAGTCGCGTCTGACTCTAGCGACCCCATGCCACCAGGCTCCTCCATCCATGGGATTTTCCAGGCAAGAGTACTGGAGGGGGGTGCCATTGCCTTCTCTGTTCCTTCCCTTTATGTCACCACAGAACATCAAGTAGAGTTTCTGTGCTATGCAGCTGTTGCTGTTCAGTCACTCAGTCATGTCTGACTCTTTGCGACCCCTTGGACTGTAGCATGCCAGTCTTCCCTGTCCATCACCAGCTCCCAGTGCCTGCTCAAACTCACGTTCATTGAGTTGGTGATGCCATCCAACCATCTCATCCTCTGTCATCCCCTTTTCCTGCCTTCAATCTTTCCCAGCATCAGGGTCTTTTCCAGTGAGTTCGCTCTTCGCATCAGGTGGCCAAAGTATCAGAACTTCAGCATCAATCCTTTCAATAAATATTCAGGATGGATTTCCTTTAGGATTGACTGGTTTGATCTCCTTGCTGTCCAAGGGACTCTCAAGAGTCTTATCCAACACCACAGTTCAAAAGCATCAATTCTTCTGTGCTCAGACTTCTATATGGTCCAACTCTCATATTCATACATGACTACTGGAAAAAACATAGCTTTGACTATACAGATTTTTGTTGGCAAAGTAACGTCTTTGCTATTTTAATACACTGTCTAGGTTTATCATTGCTTTTCTTCCAAGGAGCAAGTGTCTTTTAATTTCATGGCTCCACTCACCATTCACAGTAATTTTGGAGCCCAAGAAAATAAGGGCTATCACAGTTTCCATTTTTTCTCCATCTATTGGTCATGTAATATTGGAACTGGATGCCATGATCTTAGTTTTTTGAATATTGAGTTTTAAGCCAAACTTTTCACTCTCCTCTTTCACCTTCATCAAGAGGCTCTTTAGATCCTCTTCATTTTCTGCCATAAGGATAGTGTTAGTACTTATATTTCTCCTGGAAATCTTGATTCCAGCTTGTGTTTCATCCAGTCAGGCATTTTGCAGGATGTACTCTGCATATAAGTTAAACAAGTACGGTGACAATATACAGCCTTGATGTACTCCTATCTCAATTTTGAACCAATCTGTGCTATGCAGTAAGTTCTCATTAATTATCTATTTTGTACACAATATCAATATTGCAGGTGTTGCCTTTTATGACTATATTTTTTTCTGGCCCAGTTGTTTTTGATCAATTCTTTTCTTGATGGAATATTACTTTTATCCTATATAACTTCCTCTTTCTCATGACTTTCTCCTGACTTTTCCACTTAATTCTGTTTTATTGGCTATTTAATTAGCTGCCGTAGCTGCTGCTTGTTTCCATGTTTGTCTTTCAGGTAAACATTCGCTTACACTTACATAGTGAAAGTGAAAGTTGCTCAGTCGTGTCCAACTCTCTGCAACCCCATGAACTATACAGTCCATGGAATTCTCTAGGCCAGAATACTGGAGTGGGTAGCCTTTCCCTTCTCCAGGGGATCTTCCCAACGCAGGGATCGAACCCAGGTCTCCCGCATTGCAGGTGGATTCTTTACCAGCTGAGCTACAAGGGAAGCCCACACTTACACAAGCCTGAAGGAATTAGGACAAACACCAGTCCTAGTCCTAGGACAGGGTCCTGAGTGTCCTTTCTGTCAGGACATCCAGGAGCTCCTGAGGAAGAGAACGGAATGGCCAGAGTAGTGGGGATGTGTGATTTCTCATTTTAAATTTTGTTTTTAGATAATGTATTCATCATTTGAAGTCATTCTTCTATGGTACTTAATGTTTCTCAGGTACTTAAATATTTAGTCCCTTTAACGCACATTCCCTTGGAAGAATCAGCTAATATATTGTTGGGGGAGGGATGAAAGTGAAAGAAAGTCGCTCAGTCATGTCGGACTCTTTGTGACCCCATGGACTGTAGCCTACCAGGGTCTTCCGTCCATGGGATTTTCCAGGCAAGAATACCGGAGTGGGTTAATTCCAGGTCCTTGCGTTTGCCTGTTCTATTTGGAGATTGTGGTGGAATTTGCTTTAGGGCAGAGTTTATGACATTCAGTAAGGTTCTAACACTTCCCCATTACACTTTCCCTCCCATCAACCAATCTGATCTTTCAGGGAATCTCTTAGTATCTCAACTATAGGTCCTGCTGTTTTCCAGAACAACCCTGGGTGGATTCACCCTCACGTGGTGGATAAGAAAGAATCCATCAGAGCCAACTTATTCAGAGAACATAGAGCTTTTATAATCCCCTCATTAGTCAGCAGGTCCTCCATGCTACTCCAGTCAGCACTGAACTTCTCTTGATGCTTTTCTACCACCAAATAGAGCTGGAACAATCAATGCCTCAAGCAGGGCACAGTCAGAAGAGCTGCCAAGGGGATCTATTGGATATCCCTTCCTTTCTACCTGGACTATTATATCCTGAACTTATATTAGGACCCAGTCACCATCCAGCTGGTAGAATATTTAAATATTGGGTTCTGGGATAGATCAGATGTTCTCTTGCTTTTATGTATCTGCAGGATCATTTTAGGGGGTGAGAATCAACAGCTATTGCTTCACCATCTTACCATGAAGTAGACCTTGCAACCCTCCTCCCACCCTGCCCAGTAAGTGTGTATTGCACAATTTAGAATTAAGTTCAGAGTATCTGTCCTGAAATAGATGTAGAACTTTTTTTTAAAATTCTCTAAGTTTTTAGTACATCTGTTTTACAAATATTTCAAATACTTCGACATCTTGAAAATTGAGACATATGATTGATTATTGTATTTTTCCAATTATCTGCCAAAGTGCTTTGAGCATAATAAGTGCACCATAAAAGTTATCTAATTTAATGGACATCTTCAACATAACTGAAATTCAGAAGGATAACTTTCCCTCAAGGATAAAATGTATGGAAATTCATGCCATCTAGGAGGTTTTTTTGGCTATGAGAAAAGTATTCTCTATCATGCAGTTTCTGAATGAAATGTTTCCATGGATATTATAGCTTGAATTATCTTCATTTCATTAGTTTTAAAAACCCTCTGCAGAAATCCATTGTAAACATCCTTCACTGCAGTGTTGGAGAGCTATACTCTGATTCCTTTATAATCTCAAACAACCTCACCACATATTGAGCCCAGAAAATGCAGCCATAAGCTCAATTTTTGGAGAAAAGATAGTATTATCTAGTGTTCAGGGTTTTAAAACTTGGTTGTTTTGCAATTGTATTTTCCTTTAAGAAAAACCAGCAGGGGATTTTCAAGATGTTAACCCAAGATAATAAAGGGAAAAATAGGATATGAGAGAAAAAAGCAGAGTCTAGGATAATTCAAAATTATCCTAGACCATTTGGGGCCATTTGTATTGAATAAAATTAAGTTGAAAAAGAAATTAATGATCACCCATGTGCTTGGTAGAAAACCTCCAGATCTTATATAATACTGTATAAAATCAACTGTATGTATTTTTGTTGCTAGTATCTAAGTAGCTAAATACAGCTAGAGACAATTATACAAGATAAATGTTACCCTCATTAATGTACAATTATTGACTCAGAAAACTGCTTACTATATTTCTTTAGTTAAATCAGTTTTATGCTTTCTACTAGGACAATTAGAAGTTTCTATAATTTCTTTTTCCTACTGGGCTACCATCGTCTCTTGCCAAAACTACAACATCCTAACGATTTTCCCAATTTACTCTTGCTTCTCTCAAATAAACTCTTCATGTATAGCTACAGTGAGATTTTATTTTTTTAACTTTTTATTAAAGTATTCCATACATGCATGCACAAAAGTTCACATATTATGTGCCACTTCATAAATTTTCATGAACCAAAAACACCCACATGGTCATTATCAAGTCAAGAAAGAATATTCTGGCCCACAGAGTCTTGCCCTGTTCACTCTTCCAGTCAGAAGCCAGCCCTCAGAAGCAAATACTTTTGTGACATCAACCAGCATATTTACTTTTGTCTGTTTGTGCTTTATATAAATGGATTAATAAAGAAGTATTCTTTGTTCTTTGAGCCCCCCTTTTTTTTTGGGGGGTGGCAGCAAGAATACTGCAGGGGGTTGCCATTCCCTTCTCCAGAAGATCTTCCTGACCCAGGGATTGACTCATTGGAAAAGACTCTGATGCTGGGAGGTATTGGGGGCAGGAGGAGAAGGGGACGACAGAGGATGAGATGGCTGGATGGCATCCCCAACTCGATGGACATGAGTTTGGGTGAACTCCGGGAGTTGGTGATGGACAGGAAGGCCTGGTGTGCTACGATTCATGTGGTTGAAAAGAGTTGGACACAAATGAGCAACTAAACTGAACTGAACTGATTCATTGTTCACTAGGAATTTTTCCTTTTTTCACTGAGAATTATGGTTGTAAAATTAACCCATGCTTTTGTTTTTATTATTGTGTGAGTATACTCTTACATACATATCAACCCATAAATCCTCATTAATATAGTGGGCATTTGGTTAGTTGCCAATTTAAGTCTATCACACAATTGTGTTGCCATCTACATTTCTCTTTGGGATTCCCAGGTGGCACTAGTGGTAAAGAATCTGCTTGCCAATATAGAAGACACAAGAAATGCCAGTTCAATCCCTCAGTCAGGAAGATCTCCTGGAGTAGGAAATGACAACCCACTCCAGTATTCTTGCCTGGAAAACTCCATGGGCAGAGGAGCCTGATGGGCTATACTCCATGAGGTCACAAAGAATTGCACACGACTGAGCACGCACACAGTATTTGATGAACATGTGTATGCCTTGCTATTGCACAGTAGCTAAAAGTGAACTAGATAATGCATTTATTCAATTTTACTATATACTTAGAAATAATTTACCATCGTCTTGTACCAATTTACACTAACAATCAGCTTCCCTTTTGGTTCAGCGGTAAAGAATCTGTCTGCAGTATTGGAGACTGGATTTCACTTGCTAAGTCAGGAAGATCCTCTGGAGAAAGAAATGCAACCCACTCCAGTATTCTTGCCTGGGAAATCCCATAGACAGAGGAGCCTGGTGGACTACTGTCCATGGGGTCACAAAAGAGTTGGATACAACTTAACAACAACAATACTAACAGCATATAAATGAGAGCTCCAGTTAAGTATTTATCAGCACTTGATATTGTCAATCTTTTTTTAAAATCTTTAAAAAAATTTTCTTGAGAATATATAGTTGCATCTTATTGTGATTTCAGTTCGCATTTCCCTAAAAACTAAAAAAGTTGAGCACATATTCCTGTTTATTGGACATCTGAATATCTTATTTTATGAACTTTCATTTTTCTAGTGGGCAGACTGGCTTTCCTTATTGATTAGGAGATATTCTTTGTACATTATGGGTATGCCTTCTTTATCAGATATCTGTATTGCAAATATCTGCTCCCACTCTGAGCAGTGCCTTTTCAATCTCTTCTAAATTCTAATATAGCCCAGTGTACCCTTTTAAAAAAATTAATGGTGAATATTTTGTACATTTTTTTTAAAGTAGTAGTTCCTCAGGAATTTCTTATGTATTCTGAAGTTTGATCTCTGGCTTAGTACTTGGACAGGGGAAAGCATATCCACTTAAAAATGGGGGTGGTTACTAATATTAGACATGGAGGAAAGAGGGTGCCTTATTTGGAAGGTAAAGAAATGTGCTTTCTGAGCTTTCTTTTTTGAAATCCCTCAGGTGATTCCTTTGATCTTTTATTGATGAACACTGGGTCATTAGGAACCTAATATGAGTGATAGCAATATACATAACCTATGTAGGATCTCTGAGAGGTATATCACGTGCCAGAAAGAAAACAGACCTTAGATTAATGAGAAAAACTCTGCACTGGTAACCCCTACTCTGCCAGTCTTACAGGGTTATTATCAGAATCAAATGAAAAAAAAAACAGTGAATAAATGTTGTTTATACTGCAGATGGGAAAATCAGCCATAGATGAATAGAATATAAAAATCCAACTTCTCTTGAAGCCATTGGAGAGCTGAGATTGCAGAACAGCCTAATGGTCTGCAATGTAAGGAAAGACAGACAACTTCAAGGAGGTCAAATGAGGACCAGCCTCAGAAATGGAAGGAAATGGCATGCATTTATAGGCTCTTCTCCATGGACCTAATAAGGCACCAGTAGGAAGGACCAGGGGCTTCCCTGGTGGCTCAATGGTTAAAGAATCTGCCTGCCAATGCAGGAGACACAGGTTTGATCCCTGGGTCAAGAAGATCCCCTAGAGGAAGAAATGGCAGCCCTCTCCAGTATTCTTGCCTGGGAAATCCCCGGGACAGAGGATCCTGGTGGATTACAGTCCATGGAGTTGCAAAAAGTCAGATATGACTGAGCACACATGCACACAGACAGGTAACACCAGGGCAGAGAGAGAGAGAGGAAAGTGTCTCCCTCCTACTGTGCATCTAGAGCACAGTCTCTAGACCTTGGACCCTTCCTACCTACCTGTCTCTACAGAGGCAGAGATGCCAACGGGCTCAGTTTAGATCAGCTCACCTCTTGCTGGCAGGGCTCTGTGGCTGGGGAGGTGATTTTAGTGTTATGTCTGTGATATAATAAAAAAAAAATATATTTGATCTTTGTCCCTGGTTCCTGGCACTGAGCTACAAAAGCCATTGAAATTTCTTAAGTGATAGAAGTATGTATGTTGTTATTCATTATAAGCCCCTTTTAACCACATTTCAGAAGGCAGGAGGAGAAGAGGATGTCAGAGGATGAGATGGTTAGATGGCATCACCAACTCAGTGGACATGCATTTGAGCAAGCTCCAGTAGATGGTGAAAGACAGGGAAGCCTGCATGCTGCAGTCCATGAGGTTGCAAAGAGTGGGACATGACTGAGCAATTGAACAACAGCAGCAACCACACCTCAGTTTATGCTAACAAGGTGACTCATGTTGTTTAATCGACGAGTCATTGGTGTCTGACTCTTTGTGACCCTATGGACTGCAGCCTGCCAGGCTCCTCTGTCCATGGGATTTCCCAGGCAAAGAATACTGGAGTGGGTTGCTATTTCCTCCTCCAGGAGATCTTCCAGGGATTGAACTCTCATCTTCTGTGTTGCTGGCAGATTCTTTACTACTCAGCCACCTGGGAAGCCCTGGTGGGCCCCAGGATAGCTCCAGGATGGGGGTAGATACTACAAAAGCAAGCCACATGATTAGAGAATTGAAAGTCTCAGCCTTCCAGTGGACAGTAATTTAAGCAAGTGCACCCACGTCATAAAGCCCCATATAAAACTCCACATCAAGGCTGGGTGGAGCTTTCTGGTTGGTAAACACACTGATGTGCTAGAGGGTAGCATGTGGATTACAGCATGGAAACGCCTCTCCACAGTCCCTGCCCTCGATGTTTCTTCCATTTGGTTTTTCCCAAGTTGCTATCTTGATAACAAAGCTATAATTGTAAGGATAGCTCTTTCAGTAACTCTGAGTTTTTCTAGTGGATTATTGAACTTGAATGAGGGTCTTGGGAACCCTGAATTTGTAGCCAGTTTGGACAGAAGTGTAGGTAACCTGGCACTTGTACCCCCACCTCAATTCGTATGTTGAGGCCCTAATCCCAATGTGATGGCATCTGGAGATGGGGCCTTTGGGAGATGATCAGGTTTAGGTAAGGTTATGAGGATGATGTCCTCATGATGGGATTAGTGCCTTTATAAGGACACCAGAGAGCGAGTCTGCTCTCTTTCTCTGCGTTTCTTTCTCCAGCCACCATGTGTGCACATAGCGAGAAGGTGGCCAGAAAGATAACTCTTAATAGCAACCAAATCAGCGGTCACCTTTATCTCTGACTTTCCAGCCTCTAGAACTGGGAGAAAATAAGTTTCAAATATAAATTGTTATGGTCATTTAGTCTATGTTTTTTTACAGCAGTCCTAGCTGACTGGGACGCCTGGGGACCCCAGTTGCCTCTGGTGTCTGAAGTAGGAACAGTCTTGTGACAGATTATTCTATTGACCTGTGAGGTTTTAGTTCTTTCCAGATAGTGTCAGAATTTAATTGAGCTGTTGGACATTCAATTGATATCAGAGAATTAGAATAGAGTATCAAAGATACAAAATCTTTAATTTCTTTTCTCTGTTTCTTAGGTACAAAACAAGACAACCAATGGCATATGTTCTCTGAACATCTCATCTGCTTAAAATATAAATATCTACAAACAGACCTCAGAGATACTGTGCTTTTAATTGCAGACCACCTTACTAAAGTAAAAATCTCTATAAAGTGAGTCACATGAATTTTTTTGTCATCGGTGTTATAAAGGTTGTGTTTACACTACCTCTATTCTATTAAGTGTGCAACATGATGTCTAAATAATAATTATCACAATTAGAAATACTGCTAAAAAATGCTGTTATCTAATCCTTCAGCAAGTCATACTCTTTCTGTTACTTTTGCACTGAGAAACCAAAACATTTACATTGCTTGCTTTATTGAAAAATTTGCTTTATTGTCACGGTGTGAAATTGACCCTGCACCATCTCTGAGTTCCATCATGTAACATCAAAGGTTACTGATGACAGATGACCCCAACAAATATAATAATAATGAAAATGTTTGAAATATTGGGAGAGTACCAAAGTACGACACAGACACGAAGGGAACACGTACGGTTGGAAGCATAGTGCCAACAGGCTTGCTGGACAATAGGTTGTGAAAAAGCTTCATTTGTAACAACAACAAATACAATATCTGTGAAGCACAATAAAGTGCAAAAAAAATGAGGTCTGCCTATATAAATTTTAAATTGATTTCATTTCCATTGTCTACATCCTCAGCTATATTCATAGCACAATACTGCCATATAAATACTTGTATTTAAATAAATACACATACAAATACACAATATGGCTCAATAAATACTTGTAGAATCAATGAATAAATGACCCAATAGTCTAGTTTTCAGAAAACTGTTGTGCACGTGCCATCCTAATTTTAAAAATTATTTTTCCTAGAACATTTTCTGCTATAGATTATATACTTGCTAGTTAGACTTAATCCAGATGATAAAGGTTCTTCTCAATTCATTAAATGCTGTAGGAATGTCTTAAACCCCCAGTTTCCCAGCATGGTAAAGCTCTAAAATCTTCCTTCCAAAAATAGTGCTAATTTATATAAACTGTATGTTTCAATGATTCTTTACTTGCTTTCCGTGTTTTCTCATCCTGACCCTTAGATAAAGCTGATTCCCATGTATAACTATGCTCCCTCCCCGCATACCAAACATTCTGTAAACTTATTAACTTTGCAACAGATTGGATAGATAAAGCTCATGGGGCTGTCGCAGGACACAGCAGGTCATCCTTTTCCTTGTGCTGTTCCTCTACCACATCCTTCCACCTCTGATGTCCTGATGCCAGACCCTACCCAACCCTGCAGACTCATCTGCCCAAGTGGTCAAATCAAGGCATTTTCCAAACAAAGTCAGCTTGATCCCGAAGTCTCTTCTACAAGTGCCAAGAACTATTTTCTCCCTCATTACATTCTCCAATGAGCAACATGGGAGTGAGAGGTTCTCGCAAATTTATTTCCTAAATTCTCTCCTTGAACCTTAGGTGAGGAAAAGGAAATGAGCACACTGGCAAACCGGTCCACTCCCTTGGCCCAGCCTCTCTCCTACCTTTCTTATTGCTTTCTTATTAATTTTTATTGCCATATAGTTACTTTACAATGTTAAGTTAGTCTCCACTCTACAGTAAAGTGAATCAGCTATACAAATACATATATTCCCTCTTTTTTGGATTTTTCTTCCCATGTAGGTCACCACAGAGCATTGAGTAGAGATCTCTGTGCTGTACAGTAGCTTCTCTCATTAGTTATCTATTATGTACTTAGCATCTGTGCTGTGCTTAGTCGTTCAGGCGTGTCTGACTCTTTGCAAACCCATGGACTGTAGCCCGCCAGGTTCCTCTGTCCATGGGGATTCTCCAGGCAATACTGGAGTTGCCATTCCCTTCTCCAGGGGATCTTCTCAACCCAGGGATAGAATCCAGGTCTCCCTCATTGCAGGCGGATTCTTTACCAGCTGAGCTACCAGGGAAGCACAGTATCTATAGTGTATATATGTCAATCCCAGTCTCTCAGTTACCCTCACTCTCCCTTTTTCCTCCTTGGTGTTGTCCACTAAAATAATAGACACAAACCTAAAAGTTGCGAGTTAGGTTTTATTCGGCGGGAATGTCAGGACTTGAGCCCAGGAGACAGTATCTCAGGTCACCCTGAGACAGCTGACTCCAAGGAGGCAGGGGAGGAGCACAGCTATATACAAGCTTGCAGTGAGCCACAGGTCGTCTCAATATTAAACGTTTACTGTTAATTAAGAGAAAACTAAATCTCTCACATGAAGAGAATTAGTGATCTTCTATGTATGGGATGAGGCAAGGCTGGCTAAAATCGTTTCTTTCATAAATGCATCTAGTAATATGGAGCCAAGGCTGCTTTCTTTATTGTTCACATGTTAATTCCCTGTTTACCTTAAGTAGTGTATCACATTCCCCCAGCTCCTAAGCGCTAATGGGAGGAGGGGATTGGGAGTGCGGGGGTTTGGGGGGACAGGGGGTGGAAGTAGCTGATGGCTTCAAAATATCTGGCTCTGTTTCACTTGGGCTTAGAAGTTTCCATTTGGAAAGGCTTGTTTACCGGTAGAGCATAGAGCAGAAAACATTTCGTTCCGCAGCGTCCATATATTTGTTCTCTAATCTAAGGCTCTTCTTGAAGGTCTAAGAGGGGTGTTGCTTGCAGAATTTCCCATGTTGCTGACTAATTTCCCTGTGGGAGCATTAATCAGCCCTACACACCTCCCCTGCACTTACACCCGGTAACAAGCTCCCTTCGTCCCTGCAACACCCAAGTGTTCAGTAGGCCACGAGGGTGGCCTACAGTGGCAGTGCTGCTGCTGCTGCTAAGTCGCTTCAGTCGGGTCCGACTCTGTGTGACCCCATGGATGCCAGCCCACCAGGCTCCCCCATCCCCGGGATTCTCCAGGCAAGAACACTGGAGTGGGGTGCCATTGCCGTCTCAGTATAGTGGCGCAAGTATATTTAATTGAAACAAAAGAGCCTTTAGCTTGTTTAGGTGCCCTTTTAGGTACAAGAAGAAATTTTAGCACACGGTGAGGAAGAACACAGTTAAAAAGTAAGATAACTTATAAATTGAGTATCTTCAATATGGACTGAGGGAACGCCTATATATTTGTAAGAAACGTTTTCTCGGAAAAGTTTGTCCCAGAGCTTGTTTTCTTTTTATGGGTGTAGAGCGGAGTATCAGAAAACCTGACGGATTCACTGACAGATTTCATTTCATTTCACAACTAAACCATCTACAGATACTCACTGCAAACCACTGGCAGAATTTTGTGATACTTGTTTTAATAAATACAGAAATCAGATTTCAGGAAGCAAGTCTTTTCTGGACTGAAAAAAAAAAGATTCAAGGGAAAGATGATTTTCCAAAACTATAGTCACCAGAGAAATCCCCTTTTTGCAGACCCTACGCAGTGAAATCTTGGAGAATCTAAGCATTGAAAGAATAGGCTGCCCGTGATCTGAGTTTTGGATCCACAAAAATATTAATGTTGCAGAAAGGCGGACCCCTTCCAGGGCCTGAAACTGGGCTCTTGTCTAACACTCAGAAATGAATTGTCCGAGGAGACACATGTGCTGACAAAGCAAGAGATTTTATTGGGAAAGGGCACCCGGGTGGAGAGCAGTAGGGTAAGGGAACCCAGGAGAACTGCTCTTCAGCGTGGCTCACAGTCTCGGGTTTTATGGTGATGGGATTAGTTTCCGGGTGGTCTTTGGCCAATCATTCTAATTCAGAGTCTTTCCTGGTGGCGCACGCATATCTCAGCCAAGATGGATGCTAGCGAGAGGGATTCTGGGAAGTGGACGGACACGCGGTGTCTCCTTTTGACCTTTTCCGAACTCTTCCTGTTGGTGGTGGCTTATTAGTTCTGTATTCCTTATCAGGATCTCCTGTCATAAAACAACTCATGCAAATGCTTACTATAGTGCCTGGCCAGGGTGGGCGGTTTCAATCAGTGTGCTTCCCCTAACAGTAACATCATAAACAGTTGGACAGACACTGAAGAATAGCTTACCAGTCACTTCAGAGATCGTGTGTCTTGCTGTCATTGACAGAGATGAGTACATTTTTCAATGTGGACAATGTAATATCTGTGTGCGTGTGTGTGTGTGTGTGTGCTGCTCTCATTAGACTAGAGGTAGATAGTAAACAAACACAGGAAAGAGCATGATTGAAATAAGAGCTATGTAGAAAACATCAAGTACAAATTCTTATTTACATAGGTTTCTAGACTATACATTTTTGGAAAAATGAGAAGTCTATTATATGATGACATATGTAGAAGAATATTTTTGTAACATCATACATACCAGCAGTCCCCAGCTTTTTGTTACCAGGGGTCAGTTTTGTGGAAGACAATTTTTACATGGACTGGGGTCAGGGCGATGGTTTCAGGATGAGTCAAGGGCATTACATTCATTGTACACATTGTTTCTAATCTAATGTCAGCAATGATCTGACAGTAGGTAGTGGTCAGTAACTGGAGGTTGGGGACCACTGATATACACAAATATTCCCCAAAATATTTCTATTTTTCTCTATTAAAGAGAGATAATGAAGATCAATTATATATTAATGTTTTAAACTTGCACAAGGGAAGGAGAAATAATGTTTAAACCTGACTTTATTTTAGGAAAGTTTTATAATTCCCTAAGAATTTGGTTTGTTCTTCTCTTCCAAATTGAGGCCTGTGTAACAAGTTAGGTTTTGTTTTTTGTAATAATGTTGAAGAAACTCAGAGTCAAATTGAAAATTGTCAAATATCATGGCTGGCATTTGTATGTTCATTTTCCTTTGTTCTGACTTTTCTGTTTCTATTGCATTGCTGGGCTTCCCTGATGGCTCAGACAATAAAGAATCTGCCTGCAATGCAGGAGACCCAAGTTTGATCCGTGGGTCAGGAAATCTCCTGGAGAAGGGAATGGTTACCCACTCCAGTATTCTTGCCTGGAGAATTCCATGGACAGAAGAGACTGGAGGACTGCATTATTACTTGTATTTATCCTATATTACAAGCAATTTAAGAAAACATGATAAGAGAAGAACTGGAATATATAAATAACATTAAAGAATTGAAAAAATCTATAATTATGTGAATACATCTCTACATAGATCTTAAAAATGAAATGTCAATGATCTGTATATTTCTTAAGCACCTATTATGGAAATTACCCTATGAATACAAAGATTATTTTAAAAAATCTATGATAACCATCCATCCCTTCTCTTTATCATTATACTCAAAGATATAAGCATTTGAACTAGCAAAATGTATTGTTTTTTCAATAAATTTTTCTGAAAATGCTACATGATTTTTACAAAACATTTAAAACATATTTCATGTTATAATGATATATCTCATTTGGCCAAAATTCTAGTATAAGTTCAGTTCAGTTCATTTCACTCAGTCGCATCTGACGCTTTGCAATCCCATGAATCGCAGCACTCCAGGCCTCCCTGTCCATCACCAACTCCGAGTTCACTGAGACTCACATCCATTGAGTCAGTGATGCCATTCAGCCATCTCATCCTCTGTCGTCCCCTTCTCCTCCTGCCCCCAATCCCTCCCAGCATCAGAGTCTTTTCCAATGAGTCAACTCTTCGCATGAGGTAGCCAAAGTACTGGAGTTTCAGCTTTAGCATCATTCCTTCCAAAGAAATCCCAGGGCTGATCTCCTTCAGAATGGACTGGTTGGATCTCCTTGCAGTCCAAGGGACTCTCAAGAGTCTTCTCCAACACCACACTTCAAAAGCATCAATTCTTCGGCACTCAGCCTTCTTCACAGTCCAACTCTCACATCCATACCTGACCACTGGAACTG
>NW_011494677.1:13369405-13386393 GCF_000754665.1 Bison bison bison | reverse complement strand
TTCACTTTCATCAAGAGGCTTTTGAGTTCCTCTTCACTTTCTGCCATAAGGGTGGTGTCATCTGCATATCTGAGGTTATTGATATTTCTCCCAGCAATCTTGATTCCAGCTTTTGTTTCTTCCAGTCCAGCGTTTCTCATGATGTACTCTGCATATAAGTTAAATAAGCAGGGTGACAATATACAGCCTTGACGTACTCCTTTTCCTATTTGGAACCAGTCTGTTGTTCCATGTCCAGTTCCAACTGTTGCTTCCTGACCTGCATATAGGTTTCTCAAGAGACAGGTCAGATGGTCTGGTATTCCCATCTCTTTCAGAATTTTCCACAGTTTATTGTGATCCACACAGTCAAAGGCTTTGGCATAGTCAATAAAGCAGAAATAGATGCTTTTCTGGAACTCTCTTGCCTTTTTGATGATCCAGCGGATGTTGGCAATTTTACTCTGGTTTCTCTGCCTTTTCTAAAACCAGCTTGAACATCAGGAAGTTCACGGTTCACGTATTACTGAAGCCTGGCTTGGAGAATTTTGAGCGTTACTTTACTAGCATGTGAGATGAGTGCAACTGTGTGGTAGTTTGAGCATTCTTTGGCATTGCCTTTCTTTGGGATTGGAATGAAAACTGACCTTTTCCAGTCCTGTGGCCACTGCTGACTTTTTCAAATTTGCTGGCATATTGAGTACAGCACTTTCACAGCATCATCCTTCAGGATTTGAAATAGCTCAACTGGAATTCCCCCACCTCCACCAGCTTTGTTCGTAGTGATGCTTTCTAAGGCCCACTTGACTTCACATTCCAGGATGTCTGGCTCTAGGTCAGTGATCACACCATCGTGATTATCTGGGTCATGAAGATCTTTTTTGTACAGTTCTTCTGTGCATTCTTGCCACTTCTTCTTAATATCTTCTGCTTCTGTTAGGTCCATACCATTTCTGTCCTTTATCGAGCCCATCTTTGCATGAAATGTTCCCTTGGTATCTCTAATTTTCTTGAAGAGATCTCTAGTCTTTCCCATTCTGTTGTTTTCCTCTATTTCTTTGCATTGATCGCTGAGGAAGGCTTTCTTATCTCTTCTTGCTCTTCTTTGGAACTCTGCATTCAGATGCTTATATTTTTCCTTTTCTCATTTGCTTTTTGCTTCTCTTCTTTTCACAGCTATTTGTAAGCCCTCCCCAGACAGCCATTTTGCTTTTTTGCACTTCTTTTCCCTGGGGATGGTCTTGATCCCTGTCTCCTGTACAATGTCACGAACCTCATTCCATAGTTCATCAGGCACTCTATCTATCAGATCTAGGCCTTTAAATCTATTTCTCACTTCCACTGTATAATCATAAGGGATTTGATTTAGGTCATACCTATATGGTCTAGTGGTTTTCCCTACTTTCTTCAATTTAAGTCTGAATTTGGTATTAAGGAGTTCATGGTCTGAGCCACAGTCAGCTCCTGGTCTTGTTTTCGTTGACTGAATAGAACTTCTCCATCTTTGGCTGCAAAGAACATAATCAATCTCTTTTCGGTGTTGACCATCTGGTGATGTCCATGTGTAGAGTCTTCTCTTATATTGTTGGAAGGGGGTGTTTGCTATGACCAGTGCATTTTCTTGGTAAAACTTTATTAGTCTTTGTCCTACGTCATTCCATATTCCAAGGCCAAATTTGCCTGTTACTCCAGGTGTTTCTTGACTTCCTACTTTTGCCTTCCAGTCCCCTATAATGAAAAGGACATCTTTTCTGGGTGTTAGTTCTAAAAGGTCTTGTAGGTCTTCATAGAACCGTTCAACTTCAGCTTCTTCAGCATTACTGGTTGGGGCATAGACTTGGATTACTGTGATATTGAGTGGTTTACCTTGGAAACGAACAGAGATCATTCTGTCATTTTTGAGATTGCATCCAAGTACTGCATTTTGGACTGTTTTGTTGACCATGATGGCTACTCCATTTCTTCTGAGGGATTCCTGCCCGCAGTAGTAGATATAATGGTCATCTGAGTTAGATTCACCCATTCCAGTCCATTTGAGTTCGCTGATTCCTAGAATATCGACATTCACTCTTGCCATCTCTTGTTTGACCACTTCCAATTTGCCTTGATTCATGGACCTGACATTCCAGGTTGCTATGCAATATTGCTCTTTACAGCATCGGACCTTGCTTCTATCACCGGTCACATTCACAGCTGGGTATTATTTTTGCTTTGGCTCCATCCCTTCATTCTTTCTGGAGTTACTTCTCCACTGATCTCCAGTAGCATATTGGGCACCTACTGACCTGGGGAGTTCCTCTTTCAGTATTCTATCAATTTGCCTTTTCATACTGTTCATGGGGTTCTCAAGGCAAGAATACTGAAGTGGTTTGCCATTCCCTTCTCCAGTGGGCCACATTCTGTCAGATCTCTCCACCATGACCCGCCCATCCTGGGTTGCCCCACAGGCATGGCTTAGTTTCATTGAGTTAGACAAGGCTGTGGTCCTAGTGTGATTAGACTGACTAGTTTTCTGTGAGTATGGTTTCGGTGTGTTTGCCCTCTGATGCCCTCTTGCAACACCTACCATCTTACTTGGGTTTCTCTTACCTTGGGCGTGGGGTATCTCTTCACGGCTGCTCCAGCAAAGCACAGCTGCTGCTCCTTACCTTGGATGAGGGGTATCTCCTCACCACCGCCCTTCCTGACCTTCAACGTGGGATAGCTCCTCTAGGCCCTCCTGCGCCCGCGCAGCCATGGCTCCTTGAACACAGGGTTGGTCCTCCGGGCCGCCGCCCTTGGACTCGGGCATGGGGGCATGGGGTAGCTCCTCCCGGCCGCCGCCCCTGACCTCGAACGCGGGGTAGCTCCTCCCAGCTGCCGCCCCTGACCCTGGACTTGGGTAGCTCTTCTCAGCCGTTCTGCGCCGTCGCAGCCTGGCACTCTCGGCCGCTGCCCCTGACCTCAGACATGGGGTAACTCCTTTTGGCTGCTGCCCTTTGAGCATGGACGGCGGCCAAGAGGAGTTTTCTAGTCTGAAAACCTACATAATTAAGAATATACAACCAAAGATGGAGACGCTGTATACGCAGTCAGCAAAAAGAAAGACCAGGAACTGACCATGGCTAAGATAATGAACTCCTTATTGCAAAATTCAGACTTAAATTGAAGAAAGTAGGGAAAACCACTAGACCATTCAGATATGACATAATTCATATCCCTTGCAATTATACAGTGGAACTGATAAATAGATTCAAGGGATTAGATCTGATAGATCTGAATTATCTAATACATAATTCAAATCCCTTGCAATTATACAGTGGAAATGATAAATAGATTCAAGGGATTAGATCTTCAGGCAGTAGTGCCTGAAGAACTATTTACAGAGGTTTGTAACATTGTACAGGAGGTGGTGATCAAAACCATCCCCAAGAGGAAGAAACACAAAAAGACAAAATTGTTGTCTCAAGAGGCCTTATGAATAGATGAGAAAAAAAAAAAAAGAAGTGAAAGGCAAAGGAGAAAAGGAAATACATACCCATTTGAATGCAGAGTTCCAGAGAATAGCAAGGAGAGATAAGAAAGCCTTCCTCAGTGGTCAATGCAAAGAAATAGAGGAAACAACAGAATGGGAAAAACTAGAGATCTCTTCAGGAAAATTGGAGATACCAAAGGAACATTTCATGCAAAGATGGGCCCAATAAAGGACAGAAACAGTATGGATGTAACAGAAGCAAAAGATATTAAGAGGTGGCAAGAATACAGAAGAACTGTACAAAAAAGATCTTCATGACTCAGATAACCACGATGGTGTGATCACTTACCTAGAACCAGACATCCTGGTATGCAAAGTCAAGGTGACCTTAGGAAGCATCACTACAAACAAAGGTAGTAGAAATGATGGAATCCCAGAGGAGCTATTTCAAATCTCAAAAGATAATGCTGCTAAAGTGCTGCATTCAATATGCCAGCAAATTTGAAAAACTCAACAGTGGTCACAGGACTGGAAGAGATGTCTTCATTCCAATCCCAAAGAGAGGCATTGCCAAAGAATGTTCAAACTACTGCATAATTGCACTCATTTCACATGCTAGCAGTTCAGTTCAGTTCAGCCGCTCAGTCGTGTCCGACTCTTTGCGACCCCATGAATAGCAGCACACCAGGCCTCCCTGTCCATCACCAACTCCCGGAGTTCACTCAGACTCACATCCATTGAGTCAGTGATGCCATCCAGCCATCTCATCCTCTGTCGTCCCCTTCTCCTGCCCCCAATCCCTCCCAGCATCAGAGTCTTTTTCCAATGAGTCAACTCTTCACATAAGGTGGTCAAAGTACTGGAGTTTCAGCTTTAGCATCATTCCTTCCAAAGAAATCCCAGGGCTGATCTCCTTCAGAATGGACTGGTTGGATCTCCTTGCAGTCCAAGGGACTCTCAAGAGTCTTCTCCAACACCTCAGTTCAAAAGCATCAATTCTTCAGCGCTCAGCCTTCTTCACAGTTCAACTCTCACATCCATACATGACCACAGGAGAAACCATAGCCTTGACTAGATGGACCTTTGTTGGCAAAATAATGTCTCTGCTTTTGAATATGCTATCTAGGTTGGTCATAACTTTCCTTGCAAGGAGTAAGCGTCTTTTAATTTCATGGCTGCAGTCACCATCTGTAGTGATTTTGGAGCCCAGAAAAATAAAGTCTGACACTGTTTCCACTGTTTCCCCATCTATTTCCCATGAAGTGATGGGACCGGATGCCATGATCTTCGTTTTCTGAATGTTGAGCTTTAAGCCAACTTTTCCACTCTCCACTTTCACTTTCATCTAGAGGCTTTTTAGTTCCTCTTCACTTTCTGCCATAAGGGTGGTGTCATCTGCATATCTGAGGTTATTGATATTTCTCCCGGCATGCTAGCAAAGTAATGCTAAAAATTCTCCAAGCTAGGCTTCAACAGTATGTGAACGGAAAACTTCCAGATGTTCAAACTGGATTTAGAAAAGGCAGAGAGAGGAACTAGAGATCAAATTGCCAACATGCACTGGATCGTAAAAAAAAAAAAAAAGTAAGAGAATTCCAGAAAAAACATCTACTTCTGCTTCATTGACTATGCCAAAGCCTTTGACTGTGAATCACAACAAATGGTGGAAAATTCTTAAAGAGATGGGAGTACCAGAACACCTTACCTGCCTCCTGAGAAATCTGTATGCAGGTCAAGAAGCAACAGTTAAATAGAACCAGACATGGAACTGGTTCCACGAGCTGGTTCCAGATTGGGAAAGGAGTACCTCAAGGTTGTTATTCTTGTGATTATTTGTTTAATATGTGCTTCTATTCTAATGGAAGCAGGAACTTTATCTTGTTAATCAATTTTCACAGTCCTCTAGAGCAAGGGGTCAGTAGATTTTTTTTTTTTAATAGGGCCAGATGAGAAATATTTTAGGCTTTGCTGACCATGAGATTTCTTGCAACAACTCAGTTCTGGTGTTCTAGTGTGAAAATAGCCATAGACAATAACTCAATGAATGGTTGTGACTCATCTCAAATAAAATTCAATTTGTAAACACTAGTGACTAGACATAGTTTGCTAGTCTCTGCTGTACAGTTAATTGACCTGCAATATATTTGAAACTGAATGAATGGGAATCTTAAATTCAACATAAGATTTGGAGAAAGGATAGATTTCATATTTAATTGCACCAGTGGTGCAACAGTTGTTTGTTCCTTTTTTTTTTAAACCACGTATTGCTCCCGAGATGAAAATGATATTAAATATTCTAAAGGAAATGAGGACCACAGTTAATATGTTCTCCTTTGGCCAACTCTGGATGGTAATATAATCTAAAGAAATATTATTTTTGTTGTTTGCAATATAATTTCAGTGATTTGTCATGATGTTTTTCCCTAAAAGGAAAGATATTTGTGATCAGTAAATATTTCAAATCTTCAAAATGTTGATTTATTTTTGTTTTTAATTATCCTCTCAAACTATAAACGTTAGATTAAAAGCACAGATTTAGTAAGCTTTAAATAACTGGTACTTAGATTATTTATGACAAAATCTATAGTTGCAGCAGTATAGAAAAATAAACAAGAGTAAAATTGTCATCCCAATAATTTAACCCAAAACAGCACCAGCCATTTTGTTATTTTGCAATGTAATTAGTCAGTAATGACTATCTTCTTTCTACAATATTCAGAGAAAATTAGAATAACCACCCACTAACAAATTTAAAGTATATGCATATTGATGTATTTGATGAGTATCATTATGTCAAGAAATCACTATAGTTGAATGAGTTTAAACTGTAATAGCCTCCTGAAGTACTTGCCCACTGAGCTGTGTTTTTGAAGGGAAAGAAATGGATTGTCTGGAAGCAAAGGACAGGACTTTTCAGACCAAGCATAGTGGATAACGGATGCATGGTAGGACAAGCCTTAATTTTCCACTCAACTTTGCTAACTTAAGCCTCCCCTAAATAAAGAAGTATTAGATGAATGCCTCCAAGTCATTTAGCTCTGAAAAGTGAGGCTAATTTGCCCTTGGACACAGCTTTCCAATAGTTTGCATCAAAGTAGTTTCTGCCGCTTCTCACACAGGCTATAACATGCTATTGCTTTTTGTAAGCTTTGTAATTTTTATTTTTTCTGTCTACCATCTCTTTCATGCTCCGCTTTAGAACTTATCTCACCAGCTGGGCATTCTGCTGGTAGAAACATTTAATCTGAATTTGAGTCATTTTCTATCTGGGCATCAAAGAAGAAAAGAATTTTTTATTTTGGTTCATTTATTTACTAGGAAAAAAATAAGACACATTGCAAAAAAATTTAACTCAAATTATGTGGGAATAGCAAAATAGATCTTAATAGGTACCAACCATGATTTAATATGCTTATGGTCTGTGTGCTCAAATTGGTTCCTTTGCAAATAGGCCTGTAGGACTTAGAAAGTAAAGAAAAAAACATTAGAATAAGGTTTTGGGGACTAAAAAAATTAAGAAAAATTTTATGAAACTAGGAAATAACTGAAAAACTGTCAAAGAAAATCAGAAAAAGAACTGAAATATTGGGATGGGAAGCAACAGTGGAAAGAATCACCTAAAATTTTTACATATAAAAGAAAACAGACTGGGAAATACCTTTGTAGATAATAGAAGAGTGAATGCTTTTGTCTTATTCTATGAAATCCTCTCTATAAAGAGAACCTGGTAAGCAACCAATATATAAATTAAGAAAAAAAAAAGAAGTGTACAAAAGACAAAGAGGACTTGATAGAAATATAAGGACACATTTCAACACTTGTAAATAAAAATTGCCTTGCAGCAACATTTTGGTCAAATTCATTGATTATTTTAAGAGCACTCTCAAACACTGGTAAAGATGCAGTGAAGTTGGTTGGGATTAAACATGGTGGTGGCATGAAACCATTTTGAGAAGCAATAAGATGGTCATTTTTGCCAAGAGGAGAAAATAATGTAAACACTTGGGTAAGTCATCCTTCTTCAGGGCAATCATGCTGGAGAAATAATCTCAATGCAGAGATGTGTCTATCTAAAAATTTTATAGCATTTAAAAATAAATATATATAAAAACCTCAATACTAGTAATGATGATGCATGCAGACATTTAAAATAGCAGTTGTGACTACAATATACTGCAAGACAAAATGCTTCTAGAGTATTAAGTTAAAATCTGAATACAAAATTATATGTACATAATTATATACACACACATATATATAAACAGTGATTAGTAGAGTTGGGAATATGACTATCTTAAGCTTTTTTCATTCTATAATTGATATAAGAATACTACAAATATTACTTTCATGCTACAAATGTAATCTTCAATATAATTAATAGAATTTAATTAAATTATATTTAATTAAAATATAAAGATTATTAAATAACATTTTAAAGATCTCACATTTTTTTATTTAGAGAAAAAAAATTGTTTATCTTAGTAGCACAATTGCTTTTACTTCTCAAGAATTTCCTTGAAACTGGCTCATCTGTCAAACTTCATGTAAGCCCAGTTTCTGCTTTGAGGTGATGACAACCTGAAAAATGTATTTTGGTGAAATTAAGATTCCATAGATTTCTATCCCCAAAATGACATTAATTCTTTTCTAGAGATTGCTAGATTGTGTGAATACGGAGTATCTGAAAGCATTTCAAAAATATGTGACTTTGGCCTCTTTATTTAATCTGGAGCCTTAGATTCCTAATTCATAAAAGGGTAATAAGATTTTTTTCTTTTTCAAAATTTATTGTCAGAATTAAATGAGAAAGATATAGCTTCATTAACATAAATTGATTTTGTTTCCTATTTTAAGTTATAAAAAGAAAGTCAGTTAACAAGTGACCTGGTTCTAAATGTGTGCTTCCAGGCTGCTCACCCTGTTTTGTTCTCAGTTGTCTGATCTGTGAAATGGAGCTGGTCTGAATGACTTACTGAGGTTCTAACTCATTTAATTGACACCAAAAGTGAGAGTTCTGCAACCACATGCTTAATTAAATTTTTTCACATTTCATCTTAAAAGTTTTGTGTTTAGTCACTAGGAATATTTGTCTCGAATTAGGAATAATCTCAAACCTCAGATTATAAGTGGAGTGGAACTCTTAAAGCGACAGATAGCTAGGTAAAAATTGAAAACAGTACTGCCTGGATCTAGTTCAACTTTTGTTTGATTATTGTACATCAGTTGCAGGCTATGCTAAATCAGGTTGGATTATAAGAACATCAGGTCAGACTATGCCTTGGACATCAAAGAGATTAAACCAGTCAATCCTAAAGGAAATCAACTCTGAATATTTATTGGAATGACTGATGCTGAAGCTGAAGTTCCAATACTTTGGCCACCTGATGCAAAGAGCCTATTAGTTGGAAGAGACCCCGATGCTGGAAAGACTGAAGGCAGGAGGAGAGGGGGACGGCAGAGAAAGAGATGGTTGGATAGCATCATCGACTCAATGGAAGTGAGTTTGAGCAAACTCCTGGAGATAGTGGAGGACAGGGAAGAGTCCGACATGACTCAGCGACCAAGCAAAAACAATAACTGAAAATATGGTCAGACTGGTGAATCTGCACAAAGTATGTTGAATCAGCTTGAATGATGCTGAGTTAGCACACATTATGCTGCATAATAGTGAACATACAGGTCAAGATCCATGTGAGGGACCCTGGTCCCTCCTCCACATCTCCCCACTCCATCAAAATTGCCTTCTTTTATTTAAAGCTATTAATGTACCATATGTTACAAATAATATGTTCACATAATGATTCAAATTATTGTAGGAAAATCCCTCTCTATTATCATGCTAGTGTCTTGGAAATCTCAATAACCTTAACATTCTGCCCTGGAATTTGCTGACAGGCTGTTTTATCTGGTTCTAAACACAGAATTGTCTTGAAACTCAAAGCAGAAGCCTGAAAGGAAGGCGAAATCCATTTTCACAAGAGAGCCTCATCAGCTTGAGTAGTAAACACTCAAGCTCCACTTGAAAGTCAGCGTTTCTCTCCCAGATGGAGAAGACAAAAAATGTGAAGAGGGAGTGAAATGCAAAGAGAATCCAGAAAGGAGAGTGAGGACTCCATGAGATGGCAACATCACGAGGAGGGAGAGGGACAGGGTGTACCACTTAAGATGACCTGGTCGCCATGTGGTTGTAAGCCAGAGCCTCATCCAGAGAGCTGGGTGTTGTGAAGCACGACCTAGATTAGAAATTCACAGGGGCTTTAAGAGCACTCTCCACATTGATGAGAATGTGATTTTAAAAAGGACTGAAGAGAATGTGTCCACTGGAATGGGTAAAGGGAAGATATATTTGAGGCAAGACTCTTGCAGGGGACATATCCTTAGGTCTGCAATGTTGTAGCAGTAGACCCATCAGAGGCAAGGTCTTGCAGAGGGCACAATGTTATGTTTTTATGGTTTCCTTTTTTATAGCAGATATTACCTAATTAGGAAAAAGAGATTTTATTGCAGATTTTACTTTACTGTAAAAGTCAAAGCACTTTCAGGAAATGAATGTAGCATTCTCCCAAAGTGCTTAGCTAAATGAGAATTTCAAAAAATAGCAACTGGCAAAATCTTCCCCTTTCCCTGTGAATGATTGAGGAAAAGAGAAATAATAGAATAATCTGCCAGAAAAAGATAAATACCTGTTCATGTAGATGAACTCTCTAGTGCTAGACATTGTAAAACTGTTCAGTGAATTCGATACAAATATCAGCCTTTATGGGAATGGCAGAGTTGAACTTACATATTCATTCAATTTTGATTATTTACTACTCACAGTCTTGTGCTAGATGTTATTAAGGTGGCTCCACTAATGCGCTCTCTTTCTGCATTAAAGTTATGAATTCATTAAGAAATATGACAAAGAAATGGGTTTGTCCTAGGATTCCCATCCATTTCGAAATCCCCATGGAGACTATCAGTCAGTAGTTCAGCTTGGACACACCAGGTGTAGACCACGAGTTTTTCACAAAGATACTGTTAAAGCAACACTGATACAATAGGAAGGGTTATAAAGAAGGGGAAGGAAGAAGGATTTGATAGGAAGAGTTTCAAACTGCTGTGCAGCTCCAAGAAACTTCTGCTAGGTTGATCCAAAGTGCTTCCTGCTTAGACATTCAAAGGAATGGACTGTAGTGATATACAGTGATATACCCACAAGTTTCAGTTATTTGCTGTGATCAACCTGATGTAGCAAAGCCTCAAAATATAGGGTCATCCAGAGTGCAGCTCTGCAGGCTGACTGCCCATGACCTCAGTAGCAGGAGACCAGGGAGCTGCCATTCCTGTCACCATACCCGGTGTGGTAATGTAATTCTTTTCCTTTCAGACTAAAGTCCAGTCGGTATAGTTATGTACTGGTTTAAAAAAAAAAATCATTTTTTTCCATCTGCAAATGTCTTTGCTTTACCTTCATGCTTTAAATATATTCCCTGGGCCACAATACTGTATCAGCCGATTTTACTTCAGTCTTTTGAAAACAGTATCGCAGAGTCTTCTAGCTTTCATTTTGTGGTGTATCAGTTTTCAGTCTAATTCTCTATTTTAAAGTAAGTTACTCTTTCTGGTTAATTTTAAGACCCTTGTCTTTGATGTTCTGCAATGTCAGTACAGTATGCCCAGGTATCATTTATTTATGCTAACAGATTTGTTTGCATTCCTGAATCTAGGCATTCACATCTATTATGAATTCTGGAGGTTTTAAATTTTTTTCTTCTGCTTCCATTATTATTTTTTTTTTCTGGATCTCAAATTAGACTTACATTCAGCCTTTTCCCTGCAGTTGTAGGAAGGTACATGGGGATAGACTTTGCTAAACTGAAGGAAAAACTGATTAAAATTATACTTCTAAAGATCTCCTCCATTGCCTAAGGATGTAGTGAGAGTGTTGTGTTAGAAATGTCTGAGCAGAGTTTGGGTGTGCCTGAGGAATCCTTCTTGCTAATATTCCAACATGATAAAGGTGAATTTATAAGATAATCTTCAACTTCCTTAAAATCTTAAAATTCTAATATTAGTATAATAATGCTCAAATAATTTTATTTCTAAAGCCTCTAAAGAGTTGTTAAATATAGTACTTTAACCTACATCTCATGATAATATGTGTAAAAATGGCCTATCTTACCACTCTTTCAAGAATGCCAAACTTAATTTAAAATGTTCTAGACAGTTGACCTTGATGTTCACTCAGCATGGATTACTGTTGACATGAATAGTGCAGTTACCTGTCAAAATTATTTTAGATTGCCTCAGTGTTCTTGTGAAGCTTTAATCAATTTAAAAATGTGTATTAAAGAAGCAAATCTTCCCTCTTTGGCTACAGTTCCCATTTACTGTTCTGTAAGTCTTAAAAAAAAAAAAAAATTCTGGCCTATATGGTCTTTGAAAACAGAACCAGTACTTCTGTTTATCCAAATGTTGTCTTCAGAAAGCGTGTCCACCACTGCTCCTGATTTCTTGTACTCTTTAGGTTCATCATGTAATTCATATTGTTACAGGAAAAGGGACCCCTTCCAGGGCCCAAAACTGGGCTCTTGTCTAGCACTCAGAAAAGAATTGTTCAAGGAGACACATGCTGACAAAGCAAGAGATTTTATTGGGAAGGGCACCCGGGTGGAGAGCAGTAGGGTAAGGGAACCCAGGAGAACAGCTCTGTGGTGTGGCTCACAGTCTTGGGTTTTATGCTGATGGGATTAGTTTCCAGGTGGTCTTTGGCCAATCATTCTAATTCAGTCTTTCCTGATGGTGCATGCATTGCTCAGCCAAGATGGATGCTAGCGAGAGGGATTCTGGGAAGTGGACAGACACGTGGTGTCTCCTTTCGACCTTTCCTGAACTCTTCCTGTTGGTGGTGGCTTATTAGTTCCGTATTCCTTATCAGGATCTCCTGTCATAAAACAACTCATGCAAATGTTTACTATGGTGTCTGGCCAGGGTGGGCAGTTTCAGTGTGCTTCCCCTAACAATATCAACCTACTCCCCCCACCACCCGCCCCATACTGTCTTTATTATCACTTTCTTCTAAGTCAAACAAACAAAAAGTAAATACATTAATAGGTGTAGAACATTTAAAACAATGACAGCTGATACATGAGAGAGTGACATATGAAACTGGGAGAAGAGTTTGTGGCATCTCTAGCCTTGTTCATGGTCATTTGGGTCATCTTTATTGTGCTGTCCTCTGTGACTTAAGGTGTACAACACCCCTCTGCTCCCTGTCTGGTTAAAGGACCCCTTTAGTTATTCTACAGAAACATGACCGTAGGAGCAACCTACACACATGAACACTGGAAGTCCTGCATTTCCGGGAGTGAGAATCAGTGTGTTGGGAGTCTGTGTTTTCTGCAAGGATTGTGACCTAAAGCTTTTTAAAGAACCATCCACCTTTGGGAAAGCGTTTGTGAATTATCCATCACCAGCTGTTTGTTCCTGGATACCACCACAAATACTAGATTGACAGTTAAAGCGGTTATTTAATTTGAGACACCTCTGGATCTGGATGAGACATTAAATTGTCTTCCCGCTGCCACCCCCCGCCCCCCCATTAGGTGAACAGTTTTTAAACTATTAGTTAAATTTCAAGTCTTCAGAAAAGTATGTGCATGGCCCATAGCACAGTACAGGTAGCATTAGTAACAGTTTCCATTGTAGAAGGTTTTCAGATACTTGAGTAAATAAAAATCTTTACTTGAAAAAAAATTATATTTAATAGCATTGTTAGTCTAGCTTAACAGAAAGAAAGTGAAAGTTGCTCAGTTGTGTCTGACTCTTTGCAACCCCATGGACTGTCCATGGAATTCTCCAGGCCAGAATATTGGAGTGGGTGGTCTTTCCCTTCTACAGGGGATCTTCCCAACCTAGTGATCAAACCCAGGTCTCCCGCATTGCAGGCGGATTCTTTACCAACTGAGCTGTCAGGGAAGCCCACCTTAACAGAATTTCCATGTTATACAACTCCTGAGGGTGTCCATGTAAACAGCACAGCCTTGATTTTATGTAGTACACAGCCTGTGTGGTTGTAGAAAGTGGTCTTGCATCTTAATGTAACAGGAAAAAAAGTTGTCACATCTTCTGTAGAGATTACATAAATGTTCTCATTGAATTGGTCATCAGGAAACTCAATAACTATTATAACTACTCTGAACAACTTCTCGGTAACACTAATTATTAATATGTACCCATTCAAGTCAATATGTTTATTAGTATATGCATGTATAATAATTTATAATTTTCAGAAAGTTAAAACAGTGAATCTTGTGCAAATACAAAAGAAAATGGGCCAGCAACATTTTATAAGTCAGCAATTTTATTCAACTCAGGAATTAATGAGCAAACTAGCAAGATGTAAAGACTGACTCAAACAGAATTTGAAGAACATATGTGTGTATGAAGCAAATACATAATTCTAAATTGGTTAGCATTTCTTAGGACAATAAAATGAGTTGTTTGTGATGTTTGTGATTATCTTGGTTACATGGCAGAAATTACTTGTAACTTCACTGAACAAAATTTATTGTATTACTATGGACAAATATCTTTTACAATACAAATAGCTCTGTTCAAGTTAATTTCTAGGCCACAAAATTATAAAATAGCCCACAAACATAAAATCAACTAAGTCTGTACCTTCATGTAAAATGAGACTGTATCTGGAGGGTTTGATAGGCAATGCCAACCAAAATGCCTTGCTCATTTCCAAATCTCAACTCGGAGAACAACCAAATATATTAGGGATGTGAAAAATGTCCATATGGTTGAAGATACATGAATTGTAATTGTCCTGGGTCTGTTTCTCTGAACATATAAATGAAAGCTGAGTCTTTTTAGTTACTTATGTATTTATCTGTCTTGGAGCTTTGCTGTTGTTCGGTCTCTCAGTTGTGTTCAACTCTTTGAGACTCCATGGACTGCAGCATGCCAGGCTTCCCTGTCCTTCACCACCTTCTGGAGTTTGCTCAAACTCATATCCATTGAGTCAGTAATGCTGTCCAACCATCTTATCCTCTGTTGTCCCCTTCTCCAATCTTTTCCAGCATCAGGGGTTTTCCAATGACTCAACTCTTAGCATCAGGTGGCCAAAGTATTGCAGCTTCAGCATCAGTCCTTCCAAAGGAATTGATTTCCTTTAGGATTGACTGGTTTGATCTCCTTGCTGTCCAAGGGACTCTCAAGATTCTTCTCCAGCACCACAGTTTGAAGGCATCAAGCCCAAGAAAATAAAGTCTGTCACTGTGTCCATTGTTTCCCCATCTATTTGCCATGTGGTGATGGAACTGGATGCCATAATCTTTGCTTTTGGAATGCTGAGTTTTAAGCCAGCTTTTCCACTCACCTCTTTTGGAGTGAAGTATAGTATTGATTCTTGAGGAATGATTTTTTTCTTATGTAGCCTTTCTGGGTTAATGCTTCATCTGTGTGTGTATATATGATTTACTTAAGTCTTTAATACATTGTGTGTCAAAATTTTGAGATATAAGACCAACAGATACAAGTAAAAGGTCTTTATCATCAAGCCCAAGTTATCTTTACTTTTTAAGCAATTCAAAATATGACCATCTATTAATGTTAATCACATCTGCTGTGATGATTTATGTAATGATTTATACAATGAATATCATCTCATAATTGGGAAGTTTTTCTTTCTGATACCTGAATGGTTATTTGTAAATTCTTCCCATAGAATTTAGACTTGATCCATGCTAGTATATTTCCTTCCTGTCATTTGACCTTTAATTTTTAAAATTTATTTATTTTTAATTGAAGGATAATTGCTTTACAATATTGGTTTGATTTCTGCCATACATCCACATGAATTAGCCAAAGGTGTGCATATGTCCCCTCCCTCTTGAACCTCCCTCCCACCTCCCACCCTTTCCCACCCCTCTAGTTTGTTTACAGAGCCAAGGTTTGTATTCCTTGAGTCAAACAGCAAATTTCCATTGGCTGCCCATTTTACATATGGCAGGGTATATGCTTCCATGCTACTCTTTCCATTTACCTCACCCTTCCTTCCTTCCCCCGCCCTTGTCCATAAGTCTGTTCCCTATGTCTGCATCTCCATCATTGCCCTGCAAATAGGTTCATCAGTCCCATCTTTCTAGATTCCATCTATGTGTTAATATACAATATTTGCTCTTCTCATTCTGACTTACTGACTTACTTCACTCTGTATAATAGGCTGTAGGTTTATCCATGAGAAGCGGTCTTCAAGTGTCGGTCTTTTTGTGGGGTGAGATGCTCTCTGCCCCTTCCTCCTATCACTTTTTCCACTCCTTGATCATATACCCAGGCACGGATTAGTCCATATTCATGGGCAGAAACACTGCATTCTGTGATGCACATCTGTGCGTATATCTCTCTCTCTAATTTTCTGTCACCTCTGGGTGAACTCAGTAAGCCACCCGATTCTCTCTTCCTGCACTCTTCCTCGTAATCACAATTAGAGCAGACTGGCGATCACTTCGGATTGTGCAGCTAGGTAGAAGGGAGTGCAAGATGCACAAGACTAGCATTTAGGCCCATAGAAGGAAGATGTTCTGTGCTCTTCCAGTAAGTTTCATGTTCCCACAGTGTTTGACCAAGATTCTGCTTCGCTAGCTCAGCTAGTAACAGGGGGACTGGTTCTTGCCCTGACGGTATTGCTGTGCATCTTAGGGCTCTTGGTTCTCTGGGGAAACTGAAGTACAAAAGGAACAATTGGTAACTTCACTTATATGCCTAATAGTTATCACTTGATTCTTTCTGCAAAATGTATATATTGATTAATGTCTCATATAGACAGTTGTACTTTTATATTAAAGCTCTCTGTGAGACATAAAAAGAAGATGTTTTTCATAAAAAAGAGTAAAAATGGAAAACAGCTCTTTTTAGTACATTTTAAAGTACATTTTTTTCTCTACTTTTCCCCACTATGCCAAAATGACATTAAAATTACTATTTAAAATAGGGAAAAGAAAGCAAAGCAAAAAAGAGAGAGAGAAAGGGAAACTAAAGGGAATTTGAAGATTTCATGAGTTTCTATTACATGTTGGGGATCTGGTATTCCGTGAGAGGCAGCCTACTGTCATGATGAAGGGATTGGACTCTGAAATCATATTTCCTGGACTCACATCTTCTACCATCTACTGGCTAAGAAGCCATGGCAAATTAAATAGCCTTTTTGCTCCTCTGTTTTCTTATCTGAAAAATGGATATAATAATGTCTGCTGACAGGATCAGGTAACTTATTCTTTATAAAACAACGTGCTAGGTGATGTGATTTTGTATCTTTGCCTTCCAATTTTTACAGTCACCCTGTAAGAAGCACTTAACATTTCAATGAGAAAAAGTAATCACCATGAAAGATCACAGATAAATTATTAACACTTCTCTTTTTACTGAAATAAAAGGTGTAAATACGTGTCTATTTTAGAGTTACTACAAACAAAGAATGCTCAAACTACCACACAATTGCACTCATCTCACATGCTAGTAAAGTAATGCTCAAAATTATCCAAGCCAGGCTTCAGCAATATGT
>NW_011494677.1:13353363-13368810 GCF_000754665.1 Bison bison bison | reverse complement strand
AAGGCTATGGTTTTTCCAGTGGTCATGTATGGATGTGAGAGTTGGACTGTGAAGAAAGCTGAGCACTGAAGAATTGATGCTTTTGAAGTGTGGTGTTGGAGAAGACTCTTGAGAGTCCCTTGGACTGCGAGGAGATCCAACCTGTCCATTCTAAAGGAGTTCAATCCAGGGTGTTCTTTGGAAGGAATGGTGCTGAAGCTGAAACTCCAGTCCTTTAGCCACCTTATGCGAAGAGCTGACTCATTGGAAAAGACTCTGATGCCGGGAGGGATTGGGAGCAGGACGAAAAGGGGACGACAGAGGATGAGATGGCTGGATGGCATCACCAACTCAATGGACGTGAGTTTGAGTGAACTCTGGGAGTTGATTATGGACAGGGAGGCCTGGTGTGCTATGGTACATGGGGTCACAAAGAGTCGGACACAACTGAGCAACTGAACTGAACTGAACAAACAAAATAAAAGGTTTGGCCCAGTTTGGAAGTGATCAAGGGTTAGGAAATGTTAGTCTCTAATGTTGGTTTAGTTTGTCTGTTTTCCTCATCAACACAGCGTTCAAATTACATCAAAGAGGAGTAACACAGTGAAGTTGCTTTCTCTGTTTTTAAGGAAGATTGATGAGACATTTCATTTGGAAAAAGTTATATCCCTTTTACTCAATTTCTCTGTATTGTAGCCACTACTTACTTTTCCAAATGCTTAAATACTATCATTGTTTCTGACATAGCTCAATTTTCTAGGCAAATAGCATTAATTGCTTTTTCCCATACATGTGCCATTATATTTTTTAAAATTTATTGGTGTATAGTTGCTTTACAATGTTGTATTATTTTATGCTGTACAATAAAGTAAGTCAGCTATACATATACATGTATCCCCTCTTTTTTGGATTTCCTTTCTATTTAGGTTACTATAGAGCACTGACTAGAATTCCCTGTGCCAAAGAGTAGGTTCTTGTTAGTCATCTAGTTTTTACATGCTGCTACTGCTAAGTCGCTTCAGTCGTGTCTGACTCTGTGCGACCCCATAGATGGCAGCCCATCAGGCTCCCCATCCCTGGGATTCTTCAGGCAAGAACACTGGAGTGGGTTGCCATTTCCTTCTCCAATGCATGAAAGTGAAAAGTGAAAGTGAAGTCTCTCAGTCGTGTCCGACTCTTCGCGACCCCATGGACCGGAGCCTACCAGGCTCCTCCGTCCATGGGATTTTCCAAGCAAGAGTACTGGAGTGGGGTGCCATCGCCTTCTACTATTTTTTACATAGTAGTTGATAATGTCAGTCCCAATCTCCTAGTTCATCCCACCACCCCTCCCTTGCCCCTTGGTATCCATACGTTTGGTCTCTACAAAGCAGAAATAGAAGCACCATAATTTCTTGTCTCTGTGATAGGTACTTGAGTTGACCCTAGAAAGCATCTGTTCTCTCCCTGAATTATCATAATCATACTGCTAGGTCAGACAAAATACAAACATTTTCAGGAAGTGTTGACTGAGTCTTCCAACTGGATGAGTTATCTTTCCTTCCTTTAAACAGACTTGAGACTTAGATCTGCATGCCTCGTTTGACGCTGTTAACAGTGTTACTATTTTTGTGGTAAAGAAAAGACTGCAGTTTAACCTGCACAGTTGTCGGCTGAACTGTGTTTAGTGTGCTTTTTACTATATGGGATACGTCTGGGGAATGGCTGAATCCATTCCACCCATCATCTCCTTAAATCTCAGACTATGTAGTTTCTAAGGAGAACATCTATCCTAAGAGAAAGGCTATTAGACAAAATGAAGCTTTATTTTTCAGGGACGTGATAAGAACTGCTTCATGTCTTTCCCTTGAATTTGTTGTTGGATATTTCTGTGTTTTGCATGTTAAAGAAAAAGGGGCAGGGAGGAGGTTATAAGTTAAAATAGGAAGATGTTTTTACTAAAACTATTGGAAGTTGGAAAATTAGCAACACTATTTGGTATCCTAATCACAGTGTATTAAAATGCAAGGAAAGGAGCATTTTATTCATCATGCTTTAGAACTTCAATGTCTTGGGAGCAATAGTGCAAAGAGCCATGGTAGCATCTGGCAGAAAACTAGAAATCAGCAGGAACGCTCCTCAGTGGATGGTGGTACCCAGAGGGGTGGGGGTGGGGGGCACATGGGGTACCAGTGGAAGAAGCTAAGGAGCTTCATAACAAATGTGGGCCTACAGAGTGCCACGGAGACCCATGAAACAAGCAGGGATGCCCCAAGGAACCACAGGACCTGGAGTGGGCAGCAGTGGCCAGCATCTATTAGGTGCTTGGATAAGAGACAAGTCCTGTGGGAGCCTAAAAATAATTTGGTTGTGAATGAGTCCACAGTCAGCTGAGGTACTAAGCCTGGAACATGGCAGCCAAACATGACTTGCTCCACCAAGTGTTAGAGTGTTCTATTCAACTCTGCTCTCTCCTACTAGGATTATAAAGAGGAAAGTACAGGGAGAACAAATCCCCATGATGACAGCCTAGTGTCATGTCTGCAGTAATGTGAACAAAAGTTTGAGAAGTGAATGAATGAAAATGGAATAATATTATAATCCCATTAGTAAATGGGATTAGTGATCCTTTTAGATTCCTACTATATGTCTGGCCAAAAAAAAAGAAAAGATGCATTATATATTTATGGTGAACAAATTACATATGAGGAACTGTATCGGGTGCTGTGAAATACACAATAAATAATTATAGCTGACCATGTGAACACAATACAGTTTACTTAACAAGAAGCCAGACCTAAGAGGAAATTAGGAATAAGGCAAACTAGATATCTGACACTGTTCTTGCATAAGGAGCTTTGACGCTGGCCCTACATTTCTTTCAGTTTTTCAGTATATCGGGAATCTAGGAACTGTGTGCTTCATATTATAAGGAATAAAGAACAAGTAATTTGAAAACTGCTTCACATTTTTTATCATTGATCAAAAGAATAGTGACTTATGTATCATTATTCACAAAGTGTGACTCATTCATGAATAAGGCTATTTTTGAGAAAGGATTCTATAGCCAAATTCAGAAAATATCACCTCATAATTCATTTTCTTGAAGATTCACAAAATGTGAGCATATTAAAGACCCTGATAACTGTTAGTGTAAATGCTCCTGCTGAACTAAATCAACATTTTCCAAGTTACTTGAGTAAAACTGTCAGTTTTTCTCATAGTACACTGTTATTTTCTTGAAATGAATTTGTAAGATGCTTACTTTTCAAAATAATTAATTAGAATAAATTAAATTAACATTAAAATATGGGAATTAATTTTATTCTTTCCTGTGTCTTTTTTGACTATTAACCAAACTTGATAATATGTGATAAATTTCTACTTTCTAGGAATGTTTAACTGTGTATAATCAATTTTCCCAAGTAACTACAAACTTCATGACTACAAAAAATTACGTAGTGTTTATACCTTGGCATATAGATAATAAGCATTATACTTTAATATAGATAGATTGAATTGTTCAACAAATCAATCAAGAAAGCAAGTTGAAAAATTATTTAAATTATTACCTTATAATGAACACAAATGTATGAAAATGTATATTTTAGTTAAAACTAAAAAACTAAAGCCATAAAATTTGAAAAACATAGCAGAAAATACTTAGCTAACACATAACTGTAGACTAAGTTGTAGACATATGAACAATGAACATATTTTTCAAGTCAGCATATGTGAGTACACAGGTATAAATATACCTGTGCCTTGAAAAGATCATAAGTGAGATTGAAAATCAAACATCAAGTTGAGAAATAAACCAGGTAGAGAGCACTCAACCCATTGTTACTGACTCTGAAGGAAGAGGATATGAGCCAAGGAAGGCAGGGGCCCCTGGAAGGTGGAAGGAGAAGGAAAACGAGTCTCTCCTGGAAACTCTAGAAGGAATGCAGCCTCGCCAACACTTGGTTTTTTAATCCAGTAAAATGCATTTTAGACTTGTAAAGAACTATAACATAATGAATGTGAGTTGTTTCAAGTCACTGATTTGTGGCAATTTGTTATAGCAACTACAGAAAACTAATAGACCAACCATAACTCAACATATTTTACTGTAATTGCTGTTCAGTCACCAAGTCGAGTCCCACTCTTTGCAACCCCATGGACTGCAGCATGCCAGGCTTCCCCTTCCTTCACTATCTCCTGGAGTTTTCCCAAGTTCATGTCCATTGAATCAGTGATGCCATCCAACCATCTCATCCTCTGACACCCTCTTCTCCTGCTCTCAACCCTTCTCAGCATCAATGTCTTTTCCAATGAGTCAGCTCTTCACATCCAGTGGCCAAATACTAGAGCTTCAGCTTCAGCATCATTCCTTCCCATGAGTATTCAGGGTTGATTTCCTTTAAGATTGACTGGTTTGCTCTCCTTTACTATTAGGTTGGTCAAAAAGTTCATTAGGGTTTTCTCTATAAGATGTTACAGAAAAACTCAGATGAACTTTTTGGCCATCTCAATGTTAGGATTTCATCCTTATACATGGGAAGGCAGAAGGCATATATTTAAAAGAAAACCAGAGTAGAGAAAAGTGAGAATCCTCTTATATTTCTGACATAAAGTTTGATGTTCTCTGAATCCTGGGCTCAGTCAGAGACTCTGTAATTCCATCTGAAGGTTGTCTCTCTCATTCATGCCAATTTAGTTCAAAGAAGACCTTATCCACCAGGCAGATGGCTGCGAGAGAGAGCAGAGAAACCTATTCACTTCCTGAATGCTCGACATCATTGTATTTCTATTTCAATATTAAATTAACCATTATTTTCTGTATAGTTATCTTTTAATTTCACCTTTTGGGATGCCTCAGCAGGAGAGACATAATTATGAGGTGTGATAGGTGCAATTGCATTTCCCTTTCTATTTATTCAGTGACTAAGAATGGTTGAAAATTGTCCTCTTATTTTTCTGGTGTAGTATTCAGATATTTAATCTGATTTGAATATGACTGCAAAAGGGCTTCTGAGCAATTACTTTGCTCACACACTGAAACCACAATCCTCACTAAAATATAATCATCAAGTTCTATTTTGTACAAGAATGGAAACACACAATGCATTCATTGTCAATTTATTCAAGAAGAAAAAAGGAGATATTTAGGGAGAAAACCTACATCTTTAAGAACAAATTACTGATGCCTTCAAAATCTACAGATGATAGTGTTCTAACAGTTATCCGAGTCTATGGAAAAGTTTAAATTGATAAAACTGACTCAGACTTACTTTCAAAACCATATAACTATCTGTCTGTGTAATATATGTAGACATTTAAAGATTAAAAGTCTGCAAACTTTGTGTTTAACATACCTGGCTTAGTTGATTGGTGCATTGGCTCAAAGCTTTCCTAGGTATCGCTGCCTAGGAAATAGTGCGGCCTATGATGTGTTTACCTTCTGAATTAGTTTGATCTTACCTGCCACTTTTCTTTCTTTTTACTGTTTCAGTCTTCAGGCATATATTAAGTAAAAATTAAGTGAATTCATTCACACAATTGTAGATTTTATACAAGTTATTTAGAAGACTGTTTTCTAATATTCTTTTTATCTGTTTAAAGCCTTTCAAGTGAATCCCATCTAAGGCAGATTTTTAAAATTTGAATATTTTCTAGTGTGCTTTAAAAAGCAAGGTAAAATAAGTCCTTCCTGGTTTTCTTTTTTTTTGGTCTGATAAGCTACCGCATAGTAGGGTAAATTATGTATTGTGCCCCAGAGAGAGAGAAACACTACCCTACCTCTCCAAAAATTTTCTTCTGGAGCTTCTGTTCCTTTCTTCCTTTTGTTTCTACCCATATAATACCACTTCCCTGGTAGGGCTTCCCTAGTGGTTCAGCAGTAAAGAATCTGCCTGCAATATAGGAACATGGATTCAATCCCTGGGTTGGGAAGATCCCCTGGAAAGGGAATGGCCACCCACTCCAGTATTCTTTCTGGTAAATCCCATGGACAGAGGAGGCTGGCGGGTTACAGTCCATGAAGTCACAAAGAGTCAGGCACGACCTGGTTACTAACACAACAACATATAATACTCAGTCTTTAGAAGCATGTTCCTCTTCCCCCAAATACTATAGTTGATATGTAGGTGCGTATATGTATCTTGCAAATTTGATTATTCACTAAGCCTGTTTCTAATGGTTTGAAGTCTTGGGTCAAATCTGTGATTTGACAATGTTACCATATGACAGTTTTTCATTAGCATAGATGGATTACACATAAATACAGTAATGCTTTCCTTTTACACTGGAAATCACATACAAATCATATAAATACAGTTGAATCTGTTTAATCATATTAATAGTCTAATGGAAGTCAAAGTCCAGAGAGGAATTTTGCAGAAAGAAAAGACAGTAATCTCAGGAACTCTCAACATTGTTCACTTGCTTCTGTGACATTTCTTCAGCGTGTGTTCTCCACAGCACTGCCACTTCATCACCCTTTCTGCTTCTATTCATCTCTCTCACTCTCTCGCAACTTCTCTGGTCTTTTTCTCCCCCAATTAACCTCATTCCTTAATTCACTAATGTTTCAGAAATAATTGTGGAGCACATACTATCTGTGCCAAGCGCTGGACAGAGAACCAAGGACCCCTCCGAGTCCTCATGGAGCTTTTATCCTGGTGAGAGTCAGATAATATACATCAAAGTAAGTGACCTAATAAACATAAAGCAAGATAAAGGATGAGAGGAACTAGTGAGCCAAATGACTTTTGGGGCTCCAACACAATGGCCAAGAAAGGCCTGGGTACATTTGGTCCTAATAATGAGAACCTTTGTATCCTTTGCAGATAACTGATCTCTCTGGCCCTAAAAATGCTTTCAAACTGTTGTGTTGGAGAAGGCTCTTGAGGGTCCCTTGGACAGCAAGCAGATCAAACCAGTCAATCCTAAATTAAATCAACCCTGAATATTCATTAGAAAGACTGATGCTGAAGCTCCAATACTTTGGCCACCTGATGTGAAGAGCCGACTCACTGAAAAATACCCTGATACTCGGAAAGGTTGAGGGCAGGAGGAGAAGGGGGTGACAGAGGATGAGATGGTTGGATGGCATCATCAACTCAATGAAAGTGAATTTGAGCAAACTCTGGGAGATGGTGAAGGACAGGGAGGCCTGGCGTGCTGCAGTCCATGGGGTCACAGAGTCGGACACATGACGGATCAACTAAACAACAAGATAAATGCTTCTAGGGAGCTAGAGAGGTGAATTACCAAGCAGGTTGTTCCCAAAGACTATGAGATACAGGGAAGCCTCCACTTCTGGGGACTTCCTGCAGGGTCCTTTGGAGGGCATGACAGCCCATCTGTTTCTGTACTCTCCACCTGTAGAGTGGAGGAGATGTTGACTTCCTTGGTCAGTGTGGGTGCTCTCATTTGTGGCCTGAAACAGCAATCTAACAAAGAAATAGCAAGCTGACAAGAAGGCCAACATTCAAAGGAAAATAGCTGGCACAATAAGGATGTGTATTCCGAGAGAAAAACCTATTGAGAGATACAGATGACAATTTGTTTCAAAAAATAAAGATTTGTAAAAAGATCCAAGTAGAGCAAATGCCCAGAAAAGGGATATTTGTAATGAACAATGTGATTATCAACCTAAAAGTTTAGGAGATGAATTGAAAGAGAGGATATTTACTACTGAAATGTATGTCCTGGAAGATCAAATGCAGAAAAAAAAAAATTCAAAGCATGGAGGAAAAAATGACAGAGAAAATCTAAGGAAAGTTATGAGGGAAAATAAAAGAATCTTGGCAGATACAACAGGAGACTTAATATAAGATTAGAACTACCAGGAAAAGAAAAAAAAAGACAGATGGTGGGGAGTCAGTAAAAAGATAAATAATAGGAAATTTCTTCACTGAACTAAATACCTAATGCCACCAATTAAATGGGCCAAGTTCCAGGTCAGATTGATGAGAAAAGAGATGACATTTAAAGACATCCTGTAAAATTCCTGAACTCTAAGGGAGAAAAAAAAAGATTTAAAAAGTGTTATAAGATTCAGTGTTAAAAAAGAAGAAAAAGGAAAATAAAAAAAAGCCAGAATTCTCATCTGTATCAGTGGAAGCCAGAAGATAGTGAAAGAGCAGCTACCAACCACTGTGAGTCAGACCAGACAAGATTCTGCATTTCATTTCAGGGTTAAAAAAAGTGTTTGACAAACCACAAGGGAAACTCTCATCTAAGTACTCCATATGAAAAGAAAGTAACAATGTGTCTTAACTAAAAAAAATCAGAATAGAAAACTGAAGGTGGCAGAAAAGGAGAGAAGAGCCAGAGGAAATTAATCAATGTATCTTTACATGTAGAGATAGATACACACACACAAATGTCAAGGTCAAGTGTGTAACACATGCACACTTAGTCAGGACTGTAGTGTATTTTTACTCTTCTATTTAATGCCGTTTTGATCGAGACCTTAGCTAGAGACTGGTTAGTTTGCCTTCTTGAGCAGCTTATTAAGTCTAAAACCCAACAGCACCCCTTATCTGGGCTGCTATGCACCTGTGCTAATTTCCCCAGGGCTACTGCTGGAGGGCTATGCTGGAGCCCAAGGAATTATTCTGATTAACCAATCTCCAGGAATGCTACAAAACCTAAGTATTAAATCTGTTCCCTCCAGCTTCAGTTTATTGTTACCCTGTCCCTGGTTCTGCAGCTTTTCATGTGGCACTAGTGGTAAAGAACCCACCTGCCAATGTAAGAGACAAAGGAGACACGGGTTCCATCCCTGGGTTTGGAAGATCCCCTGGAGGAGAAAATGGCAACCCACTCCAGTATTCTTGCCTGGAGAATCCCACGGACAGAGGAGCCTGGCTGGCTATGGTCCCGGGGGTCTCAAAGAGTCGGGCACGATTTAGCATGCACAGTAGCAGCAACCCTGGTTCCACCCTAGTGGCTCTGAATGAAAGCTTCCCACATCGGGAGCTGTAAGGAACAAACGGTCCTACCTTTCTCGTATCTGAGTGCCACTCTGGTGTGTCCCCCTCCCCCACCAAAAGCATCTTTAAATCTAAAAGTGTGTAAGTACAATGAATTTGTGAGTAAGAAATCGTGAAGGAAAAAGGATCTTCTCTATAGGAAATTTTAATAACACTCAAGAGTTAAAAATAGGAAGCTGCCTAAAACTGTAGATTCAAAGATAGTGCGAAGGAGTAGGAGATTTTGTAAAGTGGGGGTTGCTTGATTGAGGGGTTCTTTTTTTTTTTTAATCAGGGAATTCCCCTGTGACATCTTTATACTTTATTTATTTATTTTCTTAAATTTTATTTTATTTTTAAACTTTACATAATTGTTGAGGGGTTCTATTTTAGGTCTATCAAACTTAAGCTACCTCTTGGCTATCCTATTAAAGATATCAAATAAACAGTTCAATGTATTGCTCTGGAGCTCACATACTATAAACTGAGAGTCATCAGTGAATGATTCTTACATGTGAAGGAGCTGTAAGATTTAAGGAGATTACCTAAAAGTGCTGTGTAGAATGAGCCCTGGGTATGCTATCATTGAAATTTAGAGGAAGGAAGAGGAGGAGGATTTAATGAATGAGACCAATGGGAAGAGTCTAGGAAGGCAGGGAAAACCTGGACGGTATGCTGTTTCAGAAGCCAGGGGAGGAAAACATTTACACAATGAGAGAGGGGGCTTAACTCTCTCAGAACTGCAGAAAGTTGAATATGATGAATACTAAGAATTAGACTTTGAATTCAGAAAGAGTTCTTTAGTGACCTTGGCAAGTAGTTTCAGGATGGTGTGGACAAAATGCAATTGGAAAGTTTCTAAAATGGAAAGTAAAAATAAAGGTGAAGCCTACATTAGTATAGATAGTGCTTTCAAAGGGTTTTGCTATAAAAGACAACAGTGAAATCAGGCAGCAGCTAGTTGGAAATGTGGGATCTAGGAAGATGTTTTAAGATGGGAGACCATCTATCTAACTCTGATTTAAACAATCTTAGGTGGGGAAAATGTTGGGACTGACCGGAAGGAGAATAAGAGGAGGAAGCTGAGAAAGAAAAAGTGAGAGAGGATTTTTGTGGGAATAAAACCCTTAGTTAGGAAACAATGAATTACATTCTTTTTATTTGCGTGCTCACCAATGAATGCTTTACACAAATGTAAAGACCAGTGTAGAAAAACACAGAAATAGTTCCCGCTTACAACTGGAGGAAACACAGCTGCTATGAGTCCAGTGACAGGTAGGTAATATTGGTAAAGGAAGAATAAGAACCTTCTTTTCTAATTGTCTCAATTTTTAAATGAATTAAGAAGCATATTCATTTGCTGCATGTGAGGGGATGCTGATGGTTTGGAAAGGAGTTTAATGACCAGGAGAAATGAGTGATTGAAGGATAGGGTCAAGCCCAACTGGAGATTTGGGATAACCACTTAAAATGAGAAAGTCAATATGACTTTATGTTTTCTGTGGCCACAGGCACCTATTGGGGTTCTGGCCCAGATTAGGTTAGTCCGAGCTGGGTGTGGGCAGCCTAGCCTAATGCAGAGAGGTATTTGGGTCCCTGTCCGGGATACACAAGAAGTGAGAGTGTTCCCCAGTCCTGCTCTCAGGAACTTTAGTCCTGGTATGGCTGCTCCTTTTCCCCAATTTCTCCAAATTCTCACAAGAGTTTAAAAAACTGTCAAAAATTTCCATGAGAATTAGGAACCAATAGAAGCCTGTGCCTGGCAAAGCCAGAATTCTTTTGAGCAGGGACAATGAGGAGAAGATCTGGAACAATCTATGTATCTTAATAATTGCTCAAACTGACTTGGCTTTTTTCTTCTCATTTAACTTCCATGGTTTCTAGTACATTTTACTAGAGTGGAAATGGAATTAAAAGACTGCAGTAGACTTTAGTAAGTTAGGTATCATTAATTAATATAGCTAATCACCAGGTATAAGACTTTAACATTTCCTAGTTATGGTATGATATATGCTATGGGATGGTATGACCTGGTACCATACACAGTGCCTACCCCAACCTGTGGTTTCAGAACCTGAAAAGTAGAATGAAATTAGCTGCATTAACTGAGCATAAGGGGTTGCATATCCAATCAATGATTTGGCCATAAAGATATACATATATAGGCAAAAAGGGTTTTGTTATTGTTTGTGAGTGTGAGCTTATAATAAAATAAGGGCTGCAGGACCTGCTGAGCAAACTCAGTAATGCTCAATGTTAACTTTCTAAAGTACACATTTACCTCCCATTTGTTGTAAAGTACAGTTTATTATTTATTATTAAAGAGTTTACTGGTTAGTGTTTCTATTTTCCTAAACTTTAAAATGGAGAAGATTTGGATAATTATCATTATAGGATGGGTGATGTTGTTCAGTTGCTAAGTTAAGTTGACTCTTTGTGACCCCATGGGCTGCAGCACACCAGGCTTCCCTATCCTTCGCTATCTTCTGGAGTTTGCTCAAACTCATGTTTATTGAGTTGATGATGCCATCCAACCATCTCATTCTCTGTCAACCCCCTTCTCCTTTTGCCCTCAATCTGTCCAAGCATCAAGGTCTTTACCAATGAGTAGGGTCTTCACATCAGGTGGCTGAAGTATTGGAGCTTCAGCATCAGTCCTTCCAATGAATACTCAGGGTTGATTTCCTTTAGGATTGACTGGTTTGGTCTCCTTGCTGTCCAGGGGACTCTCAAGTGTCTTCTCCAACACCACAGTTTGAAAACATCAATCCTTCAGTGCTCAGCCTTCCTTATGGTCCAATTCTCACATCAACATATGACTACTGGAAAAGCCATAGCTTTGGCTACAAGGGCCTTTGCTGGCAAAATGATGTCTCTGCTTTTCAACACGCTATCTAGGTTTGTCATAGCTTTTCCTCCAAGGAAAAAGCATCTTATAATTTCATGGCTGCACTCACCATGTGATTTTGGAGCCCAAGAAAATAAAACCTGTCACCATTTCCACTTTTCCCCTTCTATTTACCATGAAGTTATAGGCACTGAGAGCTATTAAATATTTTAATGTAATAACTCAAAAGATGATACTGGAAGAGAATTTTAGTAGCGATGTACTTCAATAGTCTTTTTTAAAAACCCTGCAGCATGAAGTACCAAGAAGTAATGTACAGATTACTTTTATTTGGGTAAAAGATAAAGTGAGACATGAGGAATCAAAGAAGTAGCCAGGGCTATTGGCAACAATCAAGCCATGAATTTAAGAAACAAAGGCTCTACATAAAAACAACCAGCTCAACTGTTTCATTTGAATTAGTCTATCTTCATTAGGATAGAAAATCTCTTCTAACAATCTTTATTAATATAGGAAACTAGACCATTCAGCTGTGCAATATTTTAATCCACGTATTGCTTGGTATGATTTGGCCAAACTCAATTCCTGGCAAGTAAGTTTGCATGTTCTTTCTTCAGCTTCATGCTTTATCTAAAAAAAATGACCTTCCCAGAAAGATGAGGACAGCTTTTTTTTCAGTAGTGGGATATAGAGCCAGTTGTTTTCTTCAGTAATAATCTCCAAACACTTCAAAGTAGCCAATAAATAGTGCTTCGTAGGGCCATGAGATTTGAACATTGAATGAATACTTGCCAGAGAGTGTGACTCAAAGCTAAATCATAACAAAATAGAAGACTTTTGTATAACAAGAGGAAAAGATATATTGGAATATCCTGATTTCAGTTAATTTAAATTGTTCTTGAGAGGAGAAAGGAAAATAAGAACCTGTCCAAATACATTTTTGTAGTCGTAAACACAGTATGACAAATGTTCTACCTTCAAGAAAACATCTTGTGCTGAACTTTTCACAGAAACAGAAATGAGCCTGCATATTTGTGTTCAAACAGAGAGTATAATGCTGTTTGTTTGTTTTTTTCACACTGGGTTTTGATTGATGCTTCCATTAAAGTGGCTTGGACTGTCATTTTGTATTCCCATTTGTACACAGATGAACAATTGATTTTTTAAAAGTGAAAGCAAAGAGATTATAGCATGTAAATGATATAATCATCATGAAAATTATATTATTCATAGTTGTGCTGGATACTTTTGCAAAGATCTCCCTATTTTAGTAAGCAGAGGGGAAGAAAGAACGGGGCAAATAAAAATAACACTGGAGAATTGTATAGTAGATGCTATGTTTCATAAACACCCTAAGCAGTCTGTCTTTACAGCCTTTGACCCACTGTGCTCTATGTCTGGGAATTTCTTTCTCTAGAAAGTTGTATGACTTTTTCTCTGCCTTTCTTCAAGCCTTTACTAAAAGCCCATCTCTCTACTCAAATTGCCTCTGATCATCTGTGTAAAATAGATGCCATTTCACTTACTCACCATTCTTTGAGTTAGTGTAACCTTATTCCCATTGACTGTATTGTGTCTTCATTTGCTTTAGTTCATTGTTGATGTCTCCTCACCCCTCCCTGCCTCCATTATAAAGCAAATTTCATCAGAGTAGGAAATCTTGTATATTTTATATTTTTCTGTTTTTTTTTTTTTTCCAGTTCCTGGAACAGAGCCTGGCCTATATTTGTTGAACATTTGAATACATTTCTCTAAGTTTCAGTAAATCAAAGTTCCTCACTTGGGGTATTTAGTAAACTTTCTGATTAGTTGTTTAAATGCTCTGTTGTTCAAAATTTGAATCTCACAGTTTACTCAAGATTTACTCTTCTGTCACTATCATAGCATCTACTTAGAAATCAGAGGAAAAGGAGGAAAGTAAGTTTGTAATAAACTTAGAAGACAAACTGCAGTCCATCACAAGCTCTATAACTTGGGAATGTCCATGTAATAAAGCATCTATTCATTCCTTCTGTAGTCAGCTGGTATTTATTTTCGATGCCTACTGAGCTGCAAGCAGAAGTCAAGCTGAGAAGGCAGTAGGATTTAAGCCTCATTCCAGAGAAGAGGGCCAGATTGAAGACAGGAATTTGAGAGTCATCATCATTTTGATGTCATTTAGAACCAAGCTCCTGCATGAGATCACCAAAATGGCTAAATACTGCAACATTTAGAGGTTGGCAGGTGAGAAAGAACTAGCAGAGACTGGGCAAAAATGTCAGAGAGACAAGAGGAAAGCAGGTAGGGCTGGTACCTGGAAGCCAACTGAAAATAGCATATTCACTCCCCATTCAGAGCGGGTGATAACTGAGTTCAGCACCTCTCTTAGGTTAAGAAATGATGGGACAGGGAACTGGTCATTTGATCTAGCAATGGAGGACATGCGTGATCTTTATATGAGCAGTTTAGGTGCATACATGAGCGAGAGTGCTGGAAGAAACAAGTGCGTGTGTGTGTAGTCACTTGGTCATGTCCGACTCTGCAGCTGGTAGACTGTAGTCTGTGAGGCTCCTCTGTCCATGGCATTTTCCAGGCAAGAATACTGGAATGGGTTGCCATTTCATTTTCCAGGGATCTAAGAGACAGGGTTACAGACAATCCTTTTGAGTAGTTTTTATATGAAGGAAAGGAGAGAAGAGAGTAACGGCCAGAAGTAGAAGAGGTTTTTGTGATCATCGTTGTGTTTAAGATTAAAAAAAAAAAATAGTGGCACGCTATTTTCTCCTGTGGTCTGCTATCCATGGGTCAACTGCAGAAAAGATTTGTCTTTTTTGAACTTATGAAATTATGGTATTTGTATGAGTGAAGCATTAATCTATTCACTTCAAATGTCAGAATTCGCAAGCATTTACAAATACTTCTTAACAGAAAGGCACACTAACATCTAAGTCAATGCTCTGCCTTCTGCAAGGCATTATTGGTTTTCCAACACATTGAAGGGAAAGGAGCTTAACAGTGAAGAGAGAGCAATTTATTTGACCTCTGGTGGCTCAGAGGTTAAAGCGTCTGCTTGCAATGCAGGAGACCTGGATTCGATTCCTGGGTCAGGAAGATCCCCTGGAGAAGGAAATGGCAACCCACTACAGTATTCTTGCCTGGAGAATCCCATGGACAGAGGACCCTGGTGAGCTACAGTCCAGTACAGTTCAGTCGCTAAGTTGTGTCCAACTCTTTGCCACCCCGTGAATCGCAGCATGCCAGGCCTCCCTGTCCACCACCAACTCCTGGAGTTCACTCAGACTCACGTCCATCAAGTCACTGATGCCATCCAGCCATCTCATCCTCTGTCGTCCCCTTCTCTTCCTGCCCCCAATCCCTCCCAGCATCAGAGTCTTTTCCAATGAGTCAACTCTTCGCATGAGGTGGCCAAAGTACTGGAGTTTCAGCTTTAGCATCATTCCCTCCAAAGAAATCCCAGGGCTGATCTCCTTCAGAATGGACTGGTTGGATCTCCTTGCAGTCCAAGGGACTCTCAAGAGTCTTCTCCAACACCACAGTTCAAAAGCATCAATTCTTTGGCGCTCAGCCTTCTTCACAATCCAACTCTCACATCCAAACATGACCACTGGAAAAACCATAGCCTTGACTAGACGGACCTTTGTTGGCAAAGTAATGTCTCTGCTTTTGAATATGCTATCT